>NW_023475118.1:1420-3305 GCF_013731165.1 Rhagoletis pomonella
GATTTGTTCCGTTTTTTCGAAATAATTTGAAACCTAGTCCTCTAATATAGGGATGCCCAAATCAGCACATATGTGTCGCGGGCGACTGCGCGTGCAAAGCTTTGCACAGCGGTGCTGGGCAAGCGCGGAAGCAAAAAGTTATCGGAAGGGGAAAACGAAGTCAAGAGAATAGTGAGATTGTATGTGTGAAAGTGATGGAAAATGAGTGTGCATTGTGCCATTTTTGGCCCTTTCGGAAGCAGCCGGCACCTTCAGCACAATCGATTGATTTTCGGCACTATTTTTGCGTAACTCAATGCAACTAATAAATATTTCTTTCGGATCCGCAATTAAAAATATTTTTTTACATTTAATCGTATGTGCTTAAACTGATAAATGATATAAACATAGAAACGCAAGCAGAAGAATCTCGCTCCCACATTCTGCATATGCGCTTAACATTTTTGTTTAAACAAATTTGTCGAAATTTCATCTCTAAAGCAAATATTAATATCATTTAATATATGCTTTAGATTTAAATAATCATTTTTAGTGGTGGGCGAGTCCGATATGTTTAAATGATCGAGATAGTACATTCAATTCGCGTAGATTTTTGAGAACTTTTTTTCGTTGAAGGTGTTACACTTTTTTTCCATACTGAAATTTGTGTACACCATTTATCATTGTCTAAGAAAAACTATAAAATAAAGCTTAATTTGAAATATTGGAATAAAAAACAACAACGCTACACGCGCATTCATCCATATAACTTAAAATCCGAACGTTTGTTATATGGAAGAAAGTCCGCAACACCGCAAACAGAAAAATTCAAAAAATCAATGGTATTTTCTAGACACTTCAAACTTGCACCTTATTATACTAGAATGAATGGGCTACAAAAACGTTAACCCAAAACATGTCTACAAATTCTGAACAAAAACTGTGAAAATTTTATGAAACTTTCTTTCAAGTTTCGATTTATTTGCAAGGTTTTTGTTTGATAATGAGCTACAATTTTATAAAAAAAATTATTAAAATTATTTAAAAAAATAAAATAAATACCGGGTGACCGTGTAATTTTGTCAAAGATGAAGAAAATGATGATAAAACATTAATACACTATATAGGTCAGTTCATATTAATGAACATAAAATCAGATCGCTATCGATAAAATGGAAATGCTGAAGGGAAATTTATAATTTCAACGCATGGAATTTACATACATTTTTTTACTTTCAACCCCCGAATTGCTCAATTACTTCTTTTTCTGAAGGATCGCCATTAGGTAAATTTTATTTCCAAAGATTTTTTTCAAAATAAATAGCGATGAGAGATATTTCACCCGCCGGTGATAAGAAATCGCAATCACCATAACGCACATCAATAATATTACTGTTCACAATCACGTTTACATTCAAAATTACAATTCATAATTTCGTTTTGTAGCAAATATGAAATATAGGTATATCCATTTACTTAAATGTAAACGGATTAAGAATCAAAGTGCTAGAAGAGATTTGAGCGTTTGGTACAAAAAGTATTTTTGATGTTGAAATTGTACTTAAAATCGGCAAATTGTACTTTTGTACATTTTAAAATTAATTGTACTGAAAAAAGTACAATTGTACTTAAAATATCAACACTGTTTCACTGGCACTGTACTTGCTGCAGCGATGCCAGATTTGAGCGTACCCCATTTTTTACCGATAATAACTCATGCGAGGGATTTGGGTATTGGGCATTTTACAAGCCTATTAGGAAGTATACATATCTGTGTTCGTATATAATAGTAGCTTATATCGGAAAACTGGCTTTAGTATAATGAACCATTCGCAGCATACGATTGCGAAAGACTCACTGGTGCCGAGTCGTTGAAGAACTCTTGGAAAATAAACGTAAAAGACGG
>NW_023475119.1:0-3305 GCF_013731165.1 Rhagoletis pomonella
AAAAAAAAATTTGCAATGCAAATATACACTTGTATTTGTTGTAGTTTTTCTTCTGTGGAAAATATTTTCAATGTTCACTAATTCTGCACCAAAAACAAAAAAACGATTATTTTATATACGGTCTATTTTCCTTTGACTTATTCGCTGAGAGAACTTCGGGTTTTTATGCACACGTTTGATCACTTGGAAATCTCGAAAAGTACTGAAATGATTTTCAAAATACCACTTACATTTTTACATCTCGAAAATGTTTCCGACGCCATCGGCCAACGCTATGGCGCAGGCTGCAGGGCGGCGCACGGTGATCGATAATCGGTTGAGCAGGGAGCAAACTGGCGTTGATGGCGTTGGTGTTGACGCTTAACTATGCCACGTATGACGGTGGTCGTTGCCGTGCTGGTGGCAATTCTCGGCGGTGGTGGTGGTGGTGTTGGCTTTGTTGGTGATGCCTGCGAAGATGACGGCAATGCCACCGACCATAGCGAACAATGAACGGTACGGTAGCAGCTGCGCAGTACACTTATGAGGATACGCAAAACGGTCTCCCTCGTTCAACTTGCTGCGGGAGACAGCTGAGAGGATCGTGTGCTGCCAAACAAGTGCGATATGGTTAAAAATAAATCCGAGTCGATTTTTCACGAGAGCAACGAATTTTTGAAAACACATTGAAGAGTCTACGATATATGTATGTATGCACTTTGGGTGTGTTTTCACTAACAGGAATAAGGTAATGCTGAAGAAAAGATGGTATAAGCGAGGACAATTTCAAAGAAGTCAAAGTAAAACAAAGAAACATTATGGAAAACACAAAATGTTTGTATGTATGTACATATGTCCATATATCTCCGGGGTGATCTTTTAGACAACTCGCAATTTCACCACTAAGCATGGCACTCACTCGTATCACTAGCCGAGTCCAACCCAGCCCACAATGTGTCGTTTGTAATGGCATAGGCGTTATTGTGTATAATAGATACAGCTTCCTTCCCCTTTCCAGTTTCCTGTTGTCATATGGCCCCGTGCTCGTGCTGACTGTGGGGTGATCGCCTCTTAGCTGTCTGTCAGTCACTCCCAGCCATGGTACGTGCCATGTCAGCGTCTGCTCTGAGCAGAAATCTAGAAATCTCAAAGGAGTAGTGCGCAGAATCCATACGAGCAATGATGGGCTGGTGAGATGAGACGCAGATGTTTCGCAGCGTTCGTTGGCGTCCGATTCAGCTGGGGCGCAATGCGCTTACGGAGCGTCAAAAGTCGGTGTCAAAAAACTCACAAAACCACTTCAAACACGCTGCCAAAAGGTGAAAATTTTTGCCGGTCTCTGGCGTTCAAACCAAATTTTGTGCGAGTGTGTGTGTGTTTTGTTTTTTATTTGTTTACCTCGCATCTCCGTGCGCTTTCGACCAAAGGTGTTTTGTTTGGCATTTCTGATTCATTTCCTTTTTTTAATATTTTCTTAAGCTTTTTCACACTTTCCCATTATAAGTTCGAGTTTTTTTTTTTGTTGTAGTTGCTTTGTTAGAGAACCATGTGGAAGATCGTTCTACCCCACCGACTGCTGTGTCAAAAAATATGCGCAGCACGCGTTTTTTGGCAATTTCCACGTTAACGGGTTTTTGATAGGTTGGCGCAAAGCAAATATATATGTATATATGACGAGCCAAATTCAATTTTAAGTTCTTTCATATCTACACTTTAAACATTTTCATTGCAGGTGTGCGCTGAAAAGCTATAACATAAAGCATTTTGAGCTTTTTGTAGTATAATGAACTTTATGTAATTTTTTTGTCAGGTGCGAAAAATATATGTACAATAGGGTGATTCAGAATTTTTTTTCACCTCGGAACCATGCTCAAAAGTTTTGTTTAGACGCCAAAATAAATCTCAGAAAATATGTGCCCTTTATATTAATATTTAGAATATCCGCATTGCACTTTTCGTTTTCCCATAAGAATAACACAGGAAAAACCGTTTTTTTTTACTTCTGATTTTTATATTTAACGAACGATATGGTGTACAGTAAAGGTCTTGGAATATTTTTGTAGAGAATTGAACGCTCTAGAAAAAAGGTATGAAGTCATCTTTCGATAATTCAACTCGGCTAAAGTTATTCGAGGTCAAAGTTGAAAGAATGTTGACCTCGAATAACGTTTTTTGTAGAGCTTTCAATTCTCTACAAAAATACTCCAATACCTTTACAGTACAACTTATCGTTCGTTAAATATAAAAATCAGAATTCAAAAAAAAAAAATTCCCTGTGTTATTCTTATGGGAAATCGAAAAGTGCGATGCGGATATTCTAAATATTAATATAAGGCGCTCATATTTTCGGAAACTTATTTTGGCATCTAAACAGAACTTTTGAGCATAGTTCCGAAGGAAAAAATACAAAAAATTATTGTATGAGTCACCCTAATGTACAAGCATATATGTACCTACATATGTGTGTATAGACGAATGGCTTTCCACACTTTGTTCTAAAAATAAATAAATAATTTGTTTAGCGGCGACTTAGTTTGGTTAATCAATAAGGCGATCTCTGCGCATTTCATGGGCTCATTTGAAAATTTTTCTATAGCAGACATTGACGCACATACTGGCATATAGTTATATCGTACATACCCGTATACATATACCTACATACACATCTACATGTACGTACATATGTAAATGTGAACTTATTGAACAAAGAGTCTAAAGAAAGGCAAAATAGGACATCATACACAAATAATAGTTTTGGCAATGGTTATTAAAGATACACACATACATACATACATATGTATAAGGTTTGACAAATTTAACAACAATTTTCTTATACATATGTATGCACATTAGACCGTACCAGAAAGAAAGAAAGCCGTGCACCCCTGGGACTGCGAAATATTATTTCCTACTTTTTAGTCCATTTATAAAAGCGTGCTATCTTAAAAAGCTTTTTATTTTATTTTTTGTCATATCTTCGGCATTTGCCGTCGCATCTTAAAGTATGATATATCAATGTTCTTGAGCAAAAATTCATTCAGCTCAATTTCCTCGTTCCAGTATTACACGCCAAATCTCAGTTCCTACCACACTAACGCACCACCCTAATGTGAGTAAATTAAATTTTTCCAAAAATTATTAAACTTTTTGCTAAGAAAGTATGTATTAAAAAAAAATAATTGTTTATTTCCGAATGTAAGTGTCACCGCAAAATGTAAGAAGGTGACCCCGAGGTCCAAACAAATCGAAAGTGTCTCGCAAAAATACTTTAGAATCAGGGGTGTACGGCGAACTTTTTCATTTTGCTTGTCGGGTGGTGCGGTCTA
>NW_023475120.1:0-3305 GCF_013731165.1 Rhagoletis pomonella
ATCAACGTTCATTTTTAGCTACTTGTACATTCGTAATAAAAAGTTTGCCGTTGTTGTAAAATCTCTTTGAATTTTTATAATTTTCTACAAAGTTTCAAATTCCGACTTATACGGTTTTTGTTAGATAATAAGCTGTATTTTTTGAATAAAAAATATAATAATCATTAATCAAACAAAAACAAAAACTAATGAAAATGTCGTATCCCTATTTTTTTTTTGTCATGACTATATATACCGAAACATATTTTTCGGCATGGTGGAATTATACAAGGTGTTGTACGTAGTGACAGCTCATGTCGACAGCTCCCTTACAAAAGGTTGTAATATGGAAGCACGAGAGAAACGGGAAGAAAAAAAGCCCGCTTTGCGAAGTAGTACGAAATTTGGTACTATTTTTCATATAAAATTTTGCATATAAATAGTTATAAACGGTATATTATGATAAGCTAAATTCGCGAAAGTAGTATATATAACGTAGTACTTATGCAATAAATGGTAATTTAGTTTATTAAACACAATGTCCTATAATTATAGTCAAACTTCCAAAACCAAAAAATTAGTGGTGACCCCGAGTCGTTACAACATGACGGAATCGACAAAAGGGCGCATCGACGGATGGGGAGAATATTTCATCGAACAAAATGCCAACTAAAGATGTGGAGCTTGCTTCGCAATGCAAGCTGCGACCGTTCTGAACTGAGATGCCAGACAAATGGTTTCTACAAATTGAGGCCACCTTTCAGTCGTACAAGACCACATCTTATGTCGGTAAATATAATCTGGTCCTCTCTGCAATTAGCAGCGATGCTTTAAAGGAAGCTGCGGATGTTTTAAAAACCTTACCAACTCAAGACCGATATATTAACCTCAAAAGTCAACTACTGTCACGTTTTACTGATTCAGCCGACCCACATAGGGTATTTGGCTGATTTAGGCATATTTTTATCGCTACAAACATCAAATATAGTTTTAGTTATCGAATAAAACATTCACTATAACTACCCTGTTACTAATAGAAAATTCAATCGTAGTGAAATCTTATTTATTGTCAATATTATTGTGGCTTATTAACATTTGTTTCCATATTGTTATTGAGCTTTGTAGCACTATTATGTTTTTAGGGAAAAGGGAAAAAGCAACAAAGTCTTAGCGGTAGAAGTTACCAAAAAAACAGTTATATCGTTGGAAAAGCAGGGCCAGTGGCAGTGAACCACAGACGGGATTGCAGCAGCAAAATTCACTGGGGAATAGATGCATAGTTAAATACGTAGTTCTTGTTTAAATCTTCCATCTAAACTTACCAAGAAAACAGTTATATCGTTGAAAAAGCAAGGCCAGCGGAAGGAAGCACCGACCAAAATAACTACAAATCCTTGGGGAGAACTCTAAACCGATGTTTTTTTGCCGAATTAATGTTGAAATTTCTAATTTAATTTTCAGTTGCCAACGATAAGAATAGAGTAAATGTCAAAGAATTGTTCAGTGATTGCAAATCAGTTTTGGAATAGGGAATGAGGTAATTTAGTACTTTTTTAAAGGCGATAAAATGTAGTTTTTTCAAGAGGGAAACACCGATATAGCTAAGGGAGCCAAGATGGCGGATTAGAGCGAGAACGCTGTCAATATCCAACACCTTGTATTATTCCACCATGATTTTTCGGCATATATAATTTTCTGAGAACAATGAAAGAAATGCACACAACCAAGGCACATAAATACAGGTAGAAGCCAAAGTGACGTTGCTCTCATGAGAACCAAACCTTTAAACTTCAACTTGTGTTTATTTTATTTCCTATATTTCGTTACGCTTTGAATGTCATATCGTTGTTTTTTTTTGAATGTTCGTTAATAACAAATTTTAATTAACATTTGAATTTTTGTAGTGTTGTGCGGTTTATACTTAGTGTGTGTTAAAAATGCAACACCTGAAGCGTTGTTTTTATGTGGTGTTAAATATAAAGCAGATACCACTAATTTTTTTAACGTGCCTCAATGTCCTTCGCGTAAGGAGCGTTGCAAAAGCAGCTGTGTGGCAGAGCTGCAGCGAAATTTCTTGCTGTGCGTTAAACATTTTAAAGGAGCAGATTTCACAAATACACCGGGAGGTACAGGAAAGACACGTTTGATGCTAAGTGCTGTTCCTATGACCCTTATGCCGAAAAGTCCCTCCAACAACACTACAACTCATAAAACAAAAACAGAAAACAACATACACGTTTTATCAAATTTTAACTAAACAAAATAAATAAATAAGAATAAACTTCAAATATACTTAAAAACGTCAACCAGTGAAATGTATTTTTTTATTTTTCCTTACACACGCTCATTTTTATTTTTACTCTCCCGAAAACTTTGACTTTTGTAGGTTTGACGTCAAATTGGCTTCTACCTGTTTTATTGTACCATGGCACACAACTTCATATAAAATAAATAAAAAACTGATTTGTTGAATTAAAGAAAATTTATTCAGATTTATTATTTAAATATTTGCGTTCAATGGCATGCTAGTTGTAACTTGTGTCTCGATCTCTTCTGCATTTTGATCTTCCATATTCTGCGTTGCTTCAGCATTTTTTCTCTTCAGCAAATCTCTAAAGTATTTTTGAGTACCAATTAAGTCTTATATTTTCATCGACATTTTGGTTTACGACGTCTACAAATAGTACTAAAATGGCACTTAGCAAAGAAAAGCGGTTAGGTTTTCCTGGTGCAGCTATTTTCCATGTGCACGCTTTTAAAAGTGAATCAGCAAAGAGCATTGATTTTAATTGTGTTCGTCGTGTGAATTGTTTTTTAGTTTTTTTAACGTGGTCCAGTTTTGATAGAATGTAGTCTGTTGCTTTTTGTACATACTCATTTTGGTTTTCAGTCAACTCCGCATTGAAATGATTTAGCACATCAATTGAGGTGATCGGCAGTCTTGGAAATGATATACCTTCATATTCTTCAGATGCTACCCATTCTTCTGTAGTCGAGTCAGATATTAGGGAACGTTTTTCATGTGGCTTGTTCATGAATTTAGTCACCGACCCTGATTTTACAAACTCCTGTAGTGCAAATACTTCACTTCCTAGATATTCCACAGAGTTTTTCAATTCTTGGATGGATGCGATTAGATATACGGATATACGTTTATCCGCGTATGTGAAATCAAGCCTACACTGAGAAAAAGGTTTAGTTATAATAACCAAGATTTGGTTATAGAGACCAAGTGGCATAGTTGGATATGGCGAAATAAATATATAGTTCACGAAAGTCTGCAATTTACTTGAGCCTTCTAGTTGGGACAAATGTATATTTGTTAA
>NW_023475121.1:0-3305 GCF_013731165.1 Rhagoletis pomonella
TGGAAACTATTTGGAGTGGATCCCTTTTCGCGATATGTTTTTATCGCTGGTACATAATAACGACGCCTCCGGTACAAAAATATTTTTATCTTGCATCGGCACACCTAAGGAAATGGTGGAAGAATTACAAGGTCGGAAATTCCCAGAAAACGCAATTGCAGTTCCCAATCATACGGCAGAGCAGGCAAATTAGGCAAGTGGTCGGAACAGACAAGTTCCAGGCCATATTGTTAGGGCAGTTGGAAAGGACTAGTTTCCAATCTGCACCTTCCCTTCTCATATTATTGCCACACTTGTTAGGGCAGTTGGAAAGCACTAGTTTCCAATCTGCACCTTCCCTTCTCATATTATTGCTTCAGTTGTTAGGGCAGTTGGAAAGGACTAGTTTCCAATCTGCACCTTCACTTCTCACATTGTTTCTTCAGTTGTTAGGGCAGTTGGAAAGCACTAGTCTCCAATCTGCACCTTTCTTCTCACATTGCTGCTTCAGTTGTTAGGACAGTTGGAAAGCACTAGTTTCCAATCTGCACCTTTACTTCTCATATTGTAGCTTCAGTTGATTGGGCAGTTGGAAAAGACTAGTTTCCAATCTGCACCCTCACTTCTCATATTGTTGGTTCGGTTCGATCAGGATTTCCGATGTTATACACGCTGTCTGAATGGACTAGATCCAGAGCAGCACTGTTTGGTAGGAGGACGGTGCTTCGGGGATTGGTGTTTCGACTCTGTCAAGATTTGCAGATTCAGCAAGCTGTCTGAGTGGATTGGATCCAGAGCAACCCGGCCGGATGGAAAGGATTTGTTTCCATGCCGAGCCTCTATCTGATAGGTAGTGTTCGACAGTGATCAAGTAATGATCTCTGGAAGCTGACAATGCTTTCACAATTTCTTGTTTGTGGCGGTAGTTCTTTAAAACACTTTAATCCTTTGAAGAATATGTTCATTTTATCCACTTCTGTCCTATATAACGGCAATCTAAAGCTATTATTTTCCCTGATCATGTATGAATGAGTTTAACTTTTATATCTGAGATTGTCGCTCAGGTAGTCCGGCAACCGACAATTCTTTATATTGAATACGAATTTCATGACGTGATAAAAAATTTGCTGCTTAACACTCAGCCAGTTCATATCGGCGAGCATCTCTCGTGTGGGTGCATCGTGACGCTTATTCAGTATAAATCGCATTGCTCTGTTTTGCATTTTTTGCAACTTGTCGATTTGTGTATCGCTGGCCATGAAAAAGATCGTTGAACAATATATGAACTGTGGTTCTATTGTGAACCTATACACTAGTGTTTTATATCTTCTTCCTAGGTACTTACATGATCTTTTCATGAGACCAACTTTTTTAGCAAATTTATTTACTGCATAATCAACATGCTCATCGAAGTTTAACTTATTATCAATGTATATACTTAGGTATTTAATGATTTTTACCTCCTCGAGCTTTTCATCTCTGATTTTTAAGCTATAGTTGAATGAGTTCGCATTCCTAAATAAGACCATGAACTGTGTCTTTTTCACATTCAATTCAAGTTTGTTTAAACATAGCCATTTATATAAAGAGTCAAGATCTTTCTGCATCTTAGATATGGCATTTGGTAAATATCTGTCACTGATGGTTAAAAGCGTTTCATCCGCGAACAGTTTTGTTTTACAGTATTTCAGTACCGTATTTATATCATTAATGTGAATGTTAAAAAGTAGTGGAGCAAGAACCGATCCTTGAGGCAGACCGATATTTACTGCAACCGTTTTTGACATTTTTGACTCAATCACTGTTTGTTGCTTACGATCTGAGAGAAAACCTCGACACCAAGCCAGCTCAATGTTCTCTATACCAATAGTTTCAAGTTTTTTCAACATTCTAGTCCTGTCAATAGTCTCAAAGGCTCTTTTCAGGTCAATAAACACCGCTAAGACATTCCTCTTGGGTGAAAGGTCCTCCTTCCATTGTGACAGTACAAAGTTCAGTGCAGTCTCACAAGAATGCTTAGCCCTGAACCCTGATTGCTCTTTTATGAGTATATTATTGCACTCAACATAATGTACCAATTGGTTTTTTACAACCGTCTCTAAGATTTTTTCCATATTGGGAAGGGTATTAATTGGCCTAAACTCCTCAGATTTTATCGCATTTTTTACTTTTTTCACTGGAACTATTGTCGAAGTTTTCCATTCGTTCGGTACAGTTCCAGATTGCAGACTCTTATTTATTAATAACGCGTAAAAATGGCCCATGTATTCAACTGAGTCTTTAATGACACCCTCCAATAGTAAGTTATTTCCACCAATTTTTCTGTTAAATTTCTTAACAATTTGGATGATATATTCCGTACTAACTTCTTCAAATTTAAATGTCGTTTGAGATTTTGCCGGCTGGATTGAGTCATCACCAATGTCTTGTATATTACTTTTAATCTCACTGTTGTATCTCACTAATACTGTCCACAAAGAATTTGTTTAAATGGTCGTCGATATGTTTCAGCAATGTTTGCGAACGTGGGTCGAATTTAGTCTGTGCATATGACATTATTACTTGGGCCCGAGTATGTTTGTTGAGGAAACGAGCTCGAAGTTTCGTGCAAAAATCTGGATAATCTCCGAAGTTTCTCAGTTCGGTGAAGTACCATTGTCGAGCGGCCCACGTAAGTGTGGGTAGCAAACGCGTTACCAATTCATGGTCGGGTACTCCAATCTTATATCGAGATGAGCCAATAATAGCCAAATAATCTTCAACCGATAGAAATTTTTCGTTCACATGAACGCCATCGAATTGAGCACGTCCCATCCATGATGGTAAGCCTCTGAATTTCCTTTCCATTGCATCCGCTTGGGACCATGATTTGGTCGTGATTGTGGTGGACCGGATAGCGAATAATTCGGATATAAATGAGATGGTTGATTAATTGGTTCTTGGATATGTGACGTTCTAAGACCACGGTGTATTGATCGTTTGAGTTTGTAAGGTTGAAGGACCACCCAAAGAACCATGCGCAGGATCCACCGAGGGTGGTATCCAGGTATGATTCCAGGTCGTTGGCATGGTTTGGTTCATATCACCAACGTTTGGAATTTGTGTCTGCAACTGAACCCGATCACGGATAATTTGCTGTTGCATCTGTGTTTGGGCTCTCAGCAACCCAGACACCATTACAGACAATTGGTGTAATGAGGGTGTTGGTTCCGTTCCGCCTGACACTGAATTGAGAACGGCTGGTTGAGCATTTGAATTAACCGTACTGGTGGTCAGGGTATACCGTGGTTCAGTTGCCTGAACCGAAGTCGGTATATTCTGGTTTG
>NW_023475122.1:0-3304 GCF_013731165.1 Rhagoletis pomonella
GTTTTACCTTGTAATGTTTTTATCATGCAATAAACTAGCTCTGATCCCATGGTGTAATGAACTGAAGGTGGCGCATTCCCGAAACCGCTACTTTGGTTTTGCCGACTTTGACGTTTATGGCAATACGTAAACAAACTTTTTGTTTATAAACAAGTGCAAACGTTTTGCAAACGTATTGTGTATTTTCTAGTGAAAAATCGAAGTAATTCGTGCGTTCTGAAGTAAAAAACATTTTATTTGTAATAAAAACTTTATAAAAATGTCGTGTCGTGTGTTGAATTGCAGCAGCCGTAGGGGTAAAGGCCCTAAATGCAGTTTTTTTTTTGTTTCCCCGCGACGACGCCTTGGCCAGAAAGTGGGTAGAGTTCTGCCGGCAGGAGAAGCCATACAATTTAGACACCAGCGTAATATGCATGAAGCACTTTACGGATAAGGATTACATGAGTAACTATCATTTATTTTCATTACTTATATATGTCGATATCTAATAAAAGACTTAGGAACTGCTAGTCGACCATCGCTTCGCCGCGACGCCATGCCAACCATTTTTGAGTGGGAAATAGATCCTGCTCCGGTGTGTAAGTCACAAAATGACAGCGTTGAGGAGATCATTGAGCTACAAAATTGCGAAGGTAGCAGATATTATACTATAAATATTATATTATTAATGTCAGTGGTTTATTAGTTGGTTTAAATGAAGGCGATAAAGTATATCGGCCCAGGGACGGTACTCTTGATGCTTCGACGTCACCTATCCGTAACTGTGTTTACTATGATAGTGATCTTCAGGAAGTGGAAGTGTTGAAAGTGGAAGTGTACGTTAATAAGTAACAGATCTTTATGTGTAAATGTAATAATATCTTATATTTCTCTTATTTGAAGTGATACATTCAAGCGCGAAAATGCACACCTCAAAAAGGAAACCGAAAAGCAGTGCACCGAGCTCGCTACATTGAAGCGGGAGTCCGACCTGCAATTGAAGAGACACGCATGGAAAATGGAGTCACTGCAAAAACGTTTGGATGAAATGGCTGCCCAAATGAAAAATGTGGAAGATGCACTAGCTTCCATCTTCACCAAAGGGCAGATAGCGAAGCTGAAGTCTGGGTCGAAGCGACGAAAATGGGCGGAAGAGGATATTGCGAAGTCAATATCGTTGTATGCTGCCAGTCCTCAATCGTCAAGCGTCTTTTATACAAATATAAACTTATTTATTTGCAGGCAAGTAATATGATTTATCCAAAGGCCCTTTTCAGGGCCGCCAATTAATTAACAAAGAGATTAAAATTTTATGCTTAGATGAATACATATATACCAATCAACAAGAGGCCCTTTTCAGGGCCGCAATTAAGTTGACAAAGAGATTAAAATTTTATATCATTTAAATTGTATATTTTTTTACTTAGATTTAAAAGCAATTACTTGGTTTTACACATCATTTTGCTTCGTTATAGTTAAACTTAACTAAGCGGATCAATGAAAATATAATATACTGCAAATATATGTATATAATATACTGCAAAATAAAGACTATAGTAGTAAAAATTTCAAATCGAATAAATGTTTATTAAAACTATACCTCATTGCACTAGCTTCCAAAAACAGAGAAGAAAAATAACTATGACGTACTGAGCTCTGGTTGTTGATGCAAGACTATTTTGCTGAGACTGACGCGACACACACCAATACACCAGGTTGGTTTGCACTAGTTGGTGTCGGCTGGTTAACAGAAAAACTATTAAACTCCAGGTTGATTTTCGGCGCCGATGAAGCAACTGAGCCGAAGATATCATCAAGGTTGACATTTGAAGTTGGTTGTACATTAATTTCTAAAATAGAAATGTAGGTCTCAATTCAGAACTTAGCAAATATTAATTTGGATGGCCGCCTAAAAGTCTAAGACTTTTTTGAATCTACCGAATCCTTACCTAAAATATCAGGTATTGGAGCCGAGCCAATGCCAGATGAATTATCATCCCCGAATGCTCCAAGCAAATCGAAACTAGCGTCACTCGTTGTGGCTTGTGGATCTTGCACCGGCAGCTGGGGTTGGGGCTGGTTTAAATTGAGCATGTCTATTGGTGGTGATGGTTGAGGTTGGATTCGAGGTACATCCTCTTGCTTTATTTCGGTAGCATCTGGTAAAATAGGCGTTATCTACGGAAGCAGCTGACCTAACAGGCGTAGGTTTGTTGATCGAACTAGGTTTTGTCACTGTTGTAAGGAAAATAAATAAATAATTGAAATGGGCGGAAATACTATAGGGACTTGCCGAAATTATCCACCATTTCCTAGAATTCTAATTGCGAACTAAATATATGTTGTGCGTTTCTTATGGGCTTTGCTGGTAACCAAGGAGGACTCCTACTCGGCGGAAATTCGTTATCCGTGAAACTCAACGACAGCGAAACCTAAAAGTCATGAGGAACCTGATCGGCATCCGGAAAATCATCGAGATCATTCGAGGAAAATGTTATCAATGTTTCTTGTTCCGGTATGAAGCCCGTGTTGATTTGGAATTGACAAATCTTTAAACTCTGAGGACGTACCATGCCTTTAAGTGCATTCCGCGCATGATAAAGCACCACTTCATTTATGGAAAATATGGAAATTAAGCTGCATCACCACCGGCATGCCTGCCGCGACTTATTTTTTCCAAACCCTGTAAGCAAAGTTTATATTAATACGACACAAATTTGTTATTACTGCCACGCACTCACCAAATTAAATGATTCCACAAGCACAGTGCATGATTTACAAGGCGGCAACTTAGTTGATTTTTCCTTTTGGTCCTTTGGAGATTTGTCAAAAGCTTCCACAGCTTCACAGTTCTCAAACAGCAACACCAGCCCACATACAATTGAAAGCACCACTTTTAAACACGACATGTTAAGTTGAAAACGTTGAAATACCACAATTTACAAATTAAAATCGGAGGTAAGCAAGCATCGACCACTTTCTGTAGGAAAACATGCGCTGCGACAAGATATTATCACTTTTCCGGCACCTGCAATACAAACACAAAATTCTTTCTATTCTTTTAAACACATTTCAAGAGTGGTTGTATAATTTTTGTTAACGTTGTGCTTAATTTGCTATAAGATGGCTTGAAAAATTGGTGAATTGTGAAGAAAACACGTTTTCTCATTGCAAATTCACAACTGTCAACTCATTGTTCTTCGCCATATTCTTTGTTTACCCGTTGCCACAAACGTCATTCTGCGGGAATGCGCAATCTTGTATTCTATCGTTCTTGCTCTGATCCAGTACTCCATGTAACAACCCTTGCGGAAACATCTGCAGC
>NW_023475123.1:0-3304 GCF_013731165.1 Rhagoletis pomonella
CCTTTTAAGTCGCTAGAATGGACACTGTATGAGAAATGAGTGTAGAACTAAGAGGATTTGGATGATTTGAAGTAAATCAAAGCAAATTAAAGTAAGTAAGGCATGCAAAGCAAGCCTGCATTGGGCCAGCGTCTTTACTTTTTAAAACCTACAAGTGTGTAATCACATTATTTTTATAATAGAACACAGGAAAATATTTTACTTTTATTTTGGCAACTCCTAGTTTGATTTTTGAATTCGCCCGCGATGCAAATTTACATTGTCAGATCTAATTTTCACATTTAATTTTTTTTTTCGACCTTTGGGAATATTTAGAAATGTATCAGCAGCGGTCCACCGAAACCAGTAAATTTTTGAAAGGGGTCTATGAGACAAAAAGTTTAGGAACCTCTGGGATAGATGAAGAACCAGTACCGTCCGTTTTCAGGCTAGCTCGGCGCAAGTTCTGAACCATTTTGATTTTCTGCAGGGAACTTATGCATCATTTTAAAGGACGAAAAATTTGATTTTTAAAATCGGACAATAAATAATCAAGTATTGTATAACTAGAAGCGTACACCAAAACCGAAAATAACGCTTTTTTATAAAAAGAAGTTTGAACCTTATTTTCATGTTGTTTTCGACACTACTCGCAATCTATATTATGTTATGTTTCGAGTGCTTTCCGTGTAAAATAATAATAAGTTGTATTTGAATAGAAATAAATTGCATGTAAATAAGGGATACTGAGTTGACTTTTGTTTGCATATTATATTAACGAGGGCGCCATCGTAATTATTCTGACTCTGTCTTATTATAATAATTTACGCCCACATACAGTTATGCAAAAAACATACATCCATACATATGTATGTATATACGTAAGTATACCTACATACATACATCCATATGTATGTATGTATAGCAACTATGCATATCTTTAATGGGGTCGATGGTGGAAAGACAATAGGGCTATTCGCGATTCGGTGCATAAGAGCTGACAAATTTATGCAATTGCAGAAATATGCCATGGATTGTGAGCGACCTTTATTAAACTGTCATGGCAAAGCTTTTGCAAAACAATTTTTGTGCATCAGCTTTGGTTTTGTTTATGAATGCAATGCATAGCATTTTTATGCTATGGATTTTCGGTATTGCAAATTTGTCAGGCCATGACAAATGCAAATGCGTGTATTTTGTTTGTGTATTGCAAATAATTTGCAATACAAATTTGCAATGCAATGATGCTAGGCCATTTGCACCGGATCGCGAATAACCCTAATGAAAATGTTCGCATCGCTCATTCCCCCGTTCACCGAGAACAACTAATAAATATGCAAATCGCGCTTCCACTAAGTTGTTCATGTATGTAAGTATGCATAGTATTACTTCTTGACATCGTTCAGATACATATATATGTACCAGGGATGGAAAAGTACGTACAATTGTACCTTTTCCGACTTTTTCGAATCAAAAGATACACTGAGCTCAATTTAGGTACAATTAGACGATAGCCAAATAAATATCCATATAAAAGACTATGTGGCACGCAAACAAAATTAAGAAAATTTTTGTAATCAAGGAACTTGTGAACTTGTCATTGCGTGAACAAGAAATCTTAGCAAAGTGGCCAAGTTCCTTTATAAAATTCTTTGTGTACAATGAAGAACTCCTCACGTTTTGATGGCTTTCTAACAAAGTGGTTACACTGCATGTGTGTGAATTTAAATTGTGAATGAGTTAAAAGTACGGAAGAAGCAAATAATAATTAAAGTTAATATCTGCAATCTGAATGTACTCTGGCGAGAATTTATTTAGCTTGCAACGATGGATAAGTAAGTCAAATTTTGATCTAAATTTTAGCTCAGGTTGGCCTGTCCACGAAGTACCACATAAGGTTTTGTATCAAAGGCCTGGTTTATAAAATGCTTTATGTATGCAGTGCGATCAAGGCCAAATGGAAAGCCACGAGCATCTGCTCTTCAAGTGCACTTCTAATAGACTAAGATAGCAACTCAATGTATATATTCCAATTGACCGATCAATTTACAGTCAGGATGGTGTACCTCTGTGTTGTTAAGTGTTTGCGATTCATAGCCAACATACTAAATGAATAAACTGTGTAAACTTCTGTAATTTTCTAAATACTTTTTAAGTACTTTCACATTTACTATATTTTTGAATAATTATGTAATTCTCAAACATGTAAACTCAAATGTAACTATTAGAAAGCCTGCTGTTTACAAGCAGGGTTAAATAAAATGAATGAGCTAATGATACCGGAAAACTTATATCCCTGTTTTTTTTTAATAAAAAAATATTTAGAGGGCGCTCAACGCGCTCAAAGTTTTCCATGCATTGTACATATATGGGGAAAAGCAAGTTTTCCTAGAAATGGTATAGAATTCTTGAAAATCAATATGTTTTAACCGGATATTTTTTGCGGGTTTTAGGGGTCCTATAAGATTAATGATTAATTATATAAAATGGTTAAATAAGCAATTGGTTAATATTATTTAAAATCTTCAAGAGAAAAACAAACTTTTCCGATCGATAAATATTAATTTTCAAGAATTGTATGCCATTTCTATGAAAATTTGTTTTTGATCCATATAAAATAGAAAACTTTGAGTATTTTGAGTGACAGCTAAATATTTTTTGATTTCCAAATAAAGCTACTTTTTCAGTATAGTACAATCGTAGAGGGTGAGAGCATTAAAATTCCGACTTTATTTTTTTTTGGACACTCCAATGTACTTACATTTATGTATTTTTATTGAATTGTTATGAATATTAATTCAACTGTACTGATATATTAATCACTTTCTTATTAATGCAGATAATGTATACATTTATTAAATTGTTACCAATTGTTTGAAAATAATAAAAAAGTTAACAAAATAGTGAGCTACTTTTTAGGTACATTTCACAGCAAAAAGGTACATTTCTATTATCAAACTAGGTACAATTTGAAATTTAGATTTTCCATCCCTGATATGTATGTACATGCACACTACCTTTACGTCACATGGTTGCTAAATAAAACTCATAAAATAAAAAACTCTCTAAACTCCTATTTACGTTTAGCAGCATCTGATGCTCCCCTCAACCAAACATCGACCCGTTTAAAGTCCTTTATAATTCTCATATTCACATTTGAGTTAACGGTTCCTCTCGCTTATGTACATACATATGTACATACGTATTTAATGTGGGGCTATATGGTGTTTAAGTATCATATAATAAACTAGACTGTAATAAAAAATGAATAAACATTATACCAACGAAAAAATAGCCAAAACTGGTCAAAATATCGTGTACCAAT
>NW_023475124.1:0-3304 GCF_013731165.1 Rhagoletis pomonella
CCAGTTTAACCAGCCAAATCTATCACTAATAAAACATTCAAGTGGCAGCGCAAATCTTAATGGGAACGTGTGAAAAAAACGAGATACGTAAACACAGTTATTTACCCTGAAAGTTTGCCCACTTAAATCGTATCGCTAATCTAGTATAACCAGGCGACTTGGGCGTTATACACTTAGTTAGAGAAACATCGTAAAAGTAGTATTCAAAACAAAATGACTAGATGGACGTGAAGGGGATTCCCGTTTAAAATAAATCAAACTCAATAGGGTTTAGGGATTCACGAAATCAATAAATATTGTAAAATGATTATAGATTGGGATTCGCAATATTTTTTTTTTTGTGATAGCTTAGCATGTCTATATAGAATAGCCTCGATTTCCAGGTGTATCATAGTTCATATTTAATGAGAGTTAATTTCGAAATCATTAAAACTTCCATCCGCCCTACAGACCATCCCAGAACGAATGTACCATGCCTCAAAAGCCTTCATGAAGACTCCTCAGAGCAATCGACGGAGTACTGGGTAAATAAAGCCCAAAATATACTTGCCGAGAAGCTGAAGCAAACTTCGCGCCGGAATACGAATCGCGCCAAGAATATTATACTCTTTCTCGGCGATGGCATGTCTGTGCAGACAACAACCGCCACGCGCGCCTTTCTTGGCGATAGCTCCGAACAGGTCTATTTCGATCGATTCCCTTACACTGGACTCTCGAAGACTTACGCTGTCGATAAGCGCGTACCGGACTCCGCCTCGACGGCAACCGCCTACTTGAGTGGCGTGAAGGGAAACTATGGTACGATTGGTGTTAATGCACAAGTGCCGAAGTATGATTGCGATTTAGCAGCCGATCCGAGCACACACACGGAAAGCATAGCCAAGTGGGCACAAGATGCTGGTAAGTGGACGGGTCTGGTGACAACTGCGCGTGTTACACACGCTTCACCAGCGGGAGTTTATGCGCACACCGCACAACGTGGCTGGGAATACGATGCTGCGATAGAGAAAGACGGTTGTAGCGCAACAAAGAATGTGGACATTGCACGCCAGCTAGTCGAGTGGCCAGTGGGTAAAGGCTTGCGCGTGATAATGGGTGGCGGTCGGCGTAATTTCATCGATGAGAGTTATTCCGATGAAGAGGAGGCGGAAGGTAGACGAACCGATGGACGTAACTTGATCGAAGAGTGGTTGGAGGATAAGCGGGAGCAGTGCGTCCGCGCAAAATATGTGTGGAACAAGGAGGGTTTGAATAATGTGGATTTTAGCGACACAGAATATTTGTTGGGTCTCTTTGCCTCGTCGCATTGCCCCTACCATGGCGACTTGGAACGCAAGAACTTGACAGACAGCGTGCCATCTTTGAGTGAAATGACACAAGCGGCCATCGAACTGTTGAGTCAAAGTGAAGAGGGCTATTTCTTATTTGTAGAGGGCGCTAGAATTGACATGGCGCACCATGTAACACGCGCTCATCTCTCGTTAGAGGAAACTGCGGAATTCGCGCGTGCCGTGGAATTGGCGCGCAATCTGACAAGTGGGGAAGACACATTGATCGTAGTGACCGCAGATCATTCGCACACAATGACATTTAATGGATATCCGGTAAGTAAATAGGCGTCAAGGCAATCATCAATAATATTGGGTTGAGCAAATAGGAAATTTTACTTTTACTAATAGCTCTAAAATATTAACTAATTTGAAATGGCATATGTATCTCGAGATATAACTTTTTAATGAAAGCATGTTAAAGCGTATTTGAAAGGGAAGAGTACATGAAACAAGCCTTGACATCAGTTTATAATAAGTCAAAAGATATTGCACTTAGAAAATGGAGATTATAGAATCTTCTCTTCGTAGCATTTTTCTTTGCGAAATTTCATTGAACCTCATTCTAATCGGTGAATTATTGAAAGCGTAAGCAGTAACCACAGCTTCTACATATTTTTCTATCTTCGCATTCCCAAACTCACAAGTCAACTTCTGTTGTAGTCCCAAAGGCCTTTCCAAATTCAGGCGTAGCATCACGTAGTATACCAGCACTCTTAGGAAAGGCATTATACTACTGTGCCCATACATCCTCAGCCCAACTCGCTGTCGGTATAGTCGTTATTTTTGTGGTAGCGCACTACTAAGCCCTACCCAAAACGGTTAATTAGACTTTTAATCGCTGTCGTCAAGTTCTACTAAATGTAAGCCCGGCAAACTTACTGCTTCAACGGGTAAGAACCAAATAGAAGGGGGTGTTAGCTGAAGGGATTAAACGCGGCTAGTAGAGAGTTGGTTGGTGCCGTTTGGGTACCTTCACTAGGCGAATACATGTGAGTTTATCCTGTCGCTATATCCAGACTTTAATAACGAAAACAGTTAAATAGATCTCTCGAGGCTGCTGAAGCTCTTCATATTTTGATGGTTGCACTACAAGGACGGAATTCTCGTTGCGAGAGTTGGTAAACGTGATGATTGCCTCTGAATGTCGTTTATAGCCTATTGTATAACGTCAGCGTCAGTGGTTATGTGATATAGGTCTGGATCTCATCCGAGAGTTCGTGGAGAGGCCTGCTGACTTACCTTGGATATGCCTCTCTTTACAGAAAGCGTATCTTCGAACGTTAAACGTTGTTGCTTCGGAGATCTAATCCTAGTGGATAGATGCTTTGCAGTTGCTTAGGAAAACTTTCTTCTTAGCTCTTACCACCACACTAATACCTCGAAGAATAGTCTTAGAATCCATACAATGTAGCAGGGGTTCTCCTTACCCACTCCTCGTTGCAGTCGCACTTACAGGTGCGCAGATGCTGGAGATTTCAGTGAGACTTTAAGCCGAATAAGCGTCCTCTCTTTTTGCCGTGACCCAAGGCCCCACTACGAAACGGCGAAAGCACCATTGACTGGTGTTGGAAATTTAATTCAAAAAGTCTCTTCAAAAACAAATCGAAAAACTTTTCGCTCAATTCAAAATTTATGATCTCCATATTATGAAAACATTCCCTAAGTTCTCCGAACACAAGAAAAATTCTCTTGGGCAGAAGAGACAATTTAAATTATTGCGCTCTGGCCTAATATACATACATAATTATGCATTTTTTCTAATTTAACGTTTCTTTAGACACGCGGCTCCGACATTTTCGGTCTGGCTCCCGCCAACGC
This sequence comes from Rhagoletis pomonella, assembly GCF_013731165.1. Taxonomy (NCBI): domain Eukaryota; kingdom Metazoa; phylum Arthropoda; class Insecta; order Diptera; family Tephritidae; genus Rhagoletis; species Rhagoletis pomonella. Next base: position 3,150 of record NW_023475124.1, read on the forward strand.
AGATGATGACTTACCCTATACCATACTTTCCTATGCTAATGGTCCCGGTTTCTCAAAGACATACTCTTCCAAGAATGGCCGAAAAGATTTGAGCGATGCTGATTTAGACGATCCTAGTTACAAATATATGGCAACTGTGCCCTTGGAATCCGAGA
>NW_023475125.1:0-3303 GCF_013731165.1 Rhagoletis pomonella
CTTTAATTTAAGTCTACGTGAAAGGTTCTATCACCTTTTGCTTAATTGCGGTAGGAACTCAAACTTCCCAAAATCAGTTATTCCTGTTCAACAAATGACTATAAGTGAAAGGTTCTACCACCCTTTGTTTCTTTGCTAGAGCTTCTCAAATATTGAAAAAAACGCGATTTCGAGCAAATTGGACCATAAATAAGATTTTTTGGAATTGATCGGTATCTGGTCCAGCTATCAGAAAAAATGTCCTATATGTTAGCCCAGCCAATAAGCTACCTACGTGCCAAATTTCAAGAAAATCAGACCATAAATAAGACATTTTCGAATAGATCGGTCCCTGGCCCACTTAACGGAAAAACTGAATCCTATATACTAATCTAGGCAAAGGGCAACCAACGAACCAAATGCATTTGAATCAGTTATGAAACATAGGAGGAAATTGTTCCCAATTGATTCAAGCTCCCAATGAATTTCACAGTTATCCGAAATTTTCCAAGCTTTCGTCGAAAAAAATTCATTTTTTTTGCGTTCTTCCGGATTTTTCCGAGTTTTCCACTTAGAATTCTCTATTTTTCCATTCGAATGCCATTCCGAAGGAATTGCACACAAAATTCCAAACAAACAAATCTATTTTCGATTTTTCCAATTTTCCGACTTTCCCGGAGGGTTTTCCGAAAATTTTGTAAATGTAAAATGTTTTAGATCCATCCCACACCACGGACTTTAGCGGCCGCCGATTTAGTTGGGCTTGCAAGTCTTTCCATTGCACCACAACTAATTGGTCGGAGCGATTAAGTTGGTGTAGTGTGCGCACCTCCATACATCTTCATGTACATATTTCAAGCGAGCACTACTATTTAAATAGGCGGCCGATAAATTCTGTGGTATGAGGTGGCTCCTATAGCTGCATTATTACAGCTATTCCGTGTGTTGCAATATCCACGGAAGCAGAAGTTATGAAGAAAATGATTTTAAAATATTAGATAAATTCTCTACTTGTATGGGCAAATCTAAAAAATAGGTACACTATCCGAAACAAAATTTTTATTTTTAAATTTGTGAGCACACCTATGTTTTATATATAATTTTATTCGTACTCTCTTAATGAATCGATTAATATAAGTGTAATTCATTTTCATCAAGTGCTTCAAAAGTTAGACGAATAATAAACATGAAATAGAAAACAAAAGAATAAGCTGGGTTCAAATTACGTTGTTCAAGTTGTAAGATTTGAGCAAAGATTTTGAAAGTTGAACTCACTTAATTGGGACGTTCTTAATTCAATAGCATCTCCCGTTTTACCAGATTGGCTCCGGTTTTCGAGATAACGGTATTTGAAGATTTGATTAAATTTTAACTATTTTATAAATTACTCCATCAGTTTTGAAGTTATTTTACTAAACTTTTGCACATAAAGGTTTTTTAATATTACCTTAATTATTCCTTAAAATTATCGAAATTGTTGCACTTTAACGTATAGCTCCAATACAACTGATTACTCAGATATGTGTTTTTGTGCTATAACTCTAATTTCATATCTGAATAATAAATTGTATGCGTGCTATATGTTAAAGTGAACCTATAATAAATTTTTACATGCTTAATTGGAGGAGTTATAACGCAAAACAACGTCTCTGGTCAATCAGTTGTATGGGAGCTATATTTTAGAGTCAACCGATTTCGATGATTTTATGAGATGGTGAAGGAACTGTTAAAATACAAACGTCTGCAAAATTGTAGTAAAATATCTTCAAAACGGAGGGAGTTTTTTTATAAAATAGTTAAAATTTAAGCAAAGTTTCAAGTACCGCTATCTCAAAAACTGGAGACAATCGGGAAAAACTGGGGACGCGATTGAATTTAAAAGGCTCCAATTAAGTAAGAGCAACTATCAGAACCTTTGTCGAAAAAAATTTGATTTGATACCACGCTCGAAATATTCTGACTATAAGAAGGAAAATAATTAAAAGTACTAAATCGGCGTTATCGCAAACTTCTAGAGAACATTTTTTTGAAGCATTTTACAGGTATATACAACGTTATAAGGACTATTAGCTATAAAAATATTTAGATCGTTTCGACAAATGTGCCTTCAAATAAGATATTTTTGGAATAGAAATTACGCTCGAGATCGCAGAATATTTTATCTTTAAAACATGGTTTATTCTGAAAGCACACCTCTTGCTAAGTTGTCAAATTATTCGTAATTGTTTGTAGAATACGATACATACTTAAAAAGTTCTTAAAATTAAATGCTTCAAAAACTATACGCGATATCCGAAAATGTTGAAAATGGTGAAATGTGGAGTTACAGACTTTGAGTTACTTGCCATTTCGTTATTTTTTAATGCACACTTTTCTTACCTACTACATATGAAGTATACACATAAGTGCTAAATGCCCATTAAACTTCAAATGAGAATATGGTGTGCTTCAAAAGTTATGACATAATTAATTTTGCCCCTCTTAAAAATTACATAAAAAATTCACTTGTTTTCATTATTTTTTTTAAATTTAAACACCTATAATTCAAAAGTTATGCAGCAAATTGATCCAAATCTTTTTTGAGGCTTCAAGTATAAGTCAATGAATTATATCCAAAAGCAACCAGCTTGATATAGTTTTCAACAGTGAAAATAAAGCTAAATAACACCAAGGTTACCTGTTTTTTAGATTTGCCCATATGTTTGACTTTCCTTTGTTTTATTTTTCCAACGTCAAAAGCTGGACTTTTTTTTTGAAAAAGTCGGTACAACAAAAAATACGAAACACGTTTTCTGTCAGATAGCTAACATGCCGGATAAGAAGAAGAAGTGAAACTAACAGGAAAAAAAAGAATCTTAATTGCTAATCTAGGCAAAAAGCTAACTACGTACCAAATTTTAAGTAAATCGGACCAAAACTACGATTTTTTTCGAATAGATCGGTCCCTGGTCCACTTCCCGGAAAAAAGTATCCTATATGCTAATCTGGGCAAAAACCTACCTATGCACCAAATTTTAAGCAAATCGGACGATTAATACGATTTTTTCGAATATATCGGTCCCTGGTCCTTCTTCTTCTTCTTATTTGGCGCTGTAACCGCCTAAGCGATTTTGGACGAGTCCAAAACAGCACACCAGTCATTTCTCTTCTGTGCTAACTGACGCCAATTGAAAATGCCAAGTGAAGCCAAGTCCTTCTCCACCTGGTCTTTCCAACGCAGAGGAGGCCTTCCTCTTCCTCTGTTACCAGCATCGCGGCCCGCGTTGAATATTTTCAAAGCAGGAGCGTTTCTGTCCATCCGAACGACATGGCCAAGCCAGCGGA
>NW_023475126.1:0-3303 GCF_013731165.1 Rhagoletis pomonella
TGACCCATTTAGAGTGCTCCAATCGAGTCCAAATGTATGACCGACCCTCACTAACTTTGGAGGCCCGACCCACCGATGCCAGTGGCACACCCCCTGGAACCCCCCTGGGGGTTCACCATACAAACTACATGAAAAAATTAGCGAAATGCCTATGTTTTTTCTTTTTGGAGTTTATTTTTCTCTTTAGCAAATTTATTTAGTCAGAACATATGTAAATGAAAAAATGAAGTTAACTTAGTAATAGAAAAGAAATTAAAAAAAATTATTAGAAATTAGCGTTTTTACAACCATTTTAAAACCAAGGCATCACTGTGATGCATTTGCATGTCGTAAACATAGTTGTGTGGGTTTTTTATTCAACCGTTTTAAAAAATGAAGGTATCACTGTGACACAATTTCAAATCGGAAAATTGCTTGTGTGCGTTTTTTAAGACACAGCTGCATGTCGTAAACTTACTTGTGTAGTTTTTTTATAGCACCTACTTAAGAAATGGAGGTTGTTTTTACAACCCTTTTTGTGGGTATTTTAAGGCACCTTCTTAAGAAATGCGCGTTTTTTGCAACCATTTTAACAATTAAAGTATCACTGGAATGCACCGCAACCCTTTTAAACAATGAAGGTATCACTGTGACACAATTGCAGATCGTAAAATTGCTTGTGTTGTTTTTTTTAAGCCACCACAAGACACAGCAGGTAGAATTGAAATTACCATTTCATTCTTATTACCTCGTCTCGTAGACCATATATAACGCAACAGTTTTTGTGAATGCATTAAGTCGTTATGAAGAACTCAAAGTGTGAAGTGCTAATTTCAGATAAAAAAATAACAAGTGAAGTGACCATTCCAAATCAAAAAGTTTACAATGAATCCACCATCCTCTACACCGCAAGATGAAGCAACTACATCAACAACTATCGAAAACCCAATGAGTCATATCCCAAGCATGATGTTACTGTTTTTGGTGTGTCTACTGATTTAACTGATCTTAATTTACCAACCCATCTGGATATCTTGAGATATTATTTTTACTTAAGCGAACGTGCTAAAACAGAACAAAAAAAGTTTTCCCATAAATCATTCACTATTCAAGTACAAGATAAGTTGATTGGAATTTGGGAAAAACTTGGTATGGAAATAATGCTGACAAAAAGTGTATTTAATAAATTGAATAAATTGCTTGACAAGTATCAAGAGCAAATCAAGAGAAGAAACAACACCCAACAATTTACAGAGTATGTAAAATCTCTGGAAACAATTTTTTACATTGGAACATGTAAATGCGACTTGAAGGCAGCTCCATGTGCATGCGGCTGGGTTCCCGAACGCCTCAAAGAGTTCATGCACGATCAACATAATCAGAGAAGACTAACAATGGATGCATTTGTGATGGAAACTGAAGAGCAAGGAGCAACGTCTATGTCATCAATGCCAACATACCAAGATCCCGATGATTCAACATACGCACCGCCACCGGTTCAAGAAGATATGGATAGAAGCACAAGTTCACAATACACAGAGAGATACGATTGTTTTAACTTTGCCTTGGTATGTGACAGATTTGGTGTGCCTGACAGAGTAGCATCAGCATTGGGAACCGCTCTTTTGCAAGATTTTAAAATTAAAGATAAGCATGGGAAACCTCTCATGATGGATAAATCGAAAGTTCGCAGAGAAAAAGAGAAATGCACACAAGAAGTGCTTCGCAAACGGTTAGATGATACCAATTTGTTAGCGTTTTCATTCGATGGCAGAAAAGATGATACTTTAACGATAGATAAAATTGATGAGAAGTATTATACTAGGATGGTAAAAGAACCTCATCTTGTTATTTTGAGAGAACCCAATTCTGAATTGATTGGTTACGTAAGACTGGAACATGAAACCGCTGAATACAAAACAACCAAATTAAATGGTTTTTTCAACGATAAAAATATATCACTGGATGCATTAATTGGAATATGCACTGACGGTGAGCCAACAAACACTGGCCCACACGGTGGAATTATACGACGATTCGAATTGCTGTTAAAAAGACCATTGCATTGGTTCGTTTGCCTTCTACACTTCAACGAACTTCCGTTTCGGCATTTGTTTGAAGCTTTGGATAAATCAACCAGCACTGGACCAAGATCGGCAACCGGAAAACTGAGCCGTCAAATCGAAACTTGTGAAACTCTTCCGGTAAGTTATTGCTATCACTCATTTATTATAATTGTCAACCATTTTTAATTATTTTATTATTATATATTTTCAGGTGGTGGACGGCTTCCAGAAAATGGAGTTGCAAAATATGCCCCCTGCTCCAGAAAAAATTGAATTTTCCACCGATTCGAAGTACTTATACGACATGGCCCATGCAATTTATAATTAAATGTTATGTGCCAATGTACTTCAATATCAAGTATTACAGCTCTGTCGTGTACGGCAGTGCATTATTTTTCAAGTTCATTGGTTGGTCACGATTTCTAGAACCTCGTTTACGCAAAATTGTCAATCAAGTAATTAAAGATAATTCATATTATGCGCATTCGGAAAATATCTTGTTATCAATGTTGTTTGATGATAGCAAAGAAAAGCGCGACTGTGCCATCAAGAAAATTCTACGCTATCGAACCGATGTTGACGAGCCAATGGAACTTAGAGTTTATAAAAAACCAGATATAAACTTTAATTGCACAAGTTATACGGAAATGATCAATTTGAATGATATAAATATCGTATTTGAACCACCATTCACGCGAAGCATTCCGTACGATACATTGAAAGAATATTTAAATCAAGATGATCCACCGTTTAATGATCCAAAAATTCCATCACACATACAGGGAACGGAACGACATGTTCAATTGCTAGCTAGCGTTTCCAAACGGGTTATACCGGAAAATGTAGAGGCTGTTATGGCGACGACATTAGAGAGCCGTGCGAAATTGCCCAGACTTGAAAGTAAAAAAGACTTCAAACAAAAATTTTTTTTAGTTTCTTTTCTATAACTCACTTAAATTAATTTTTTCATTTACATATGTTCTGACTAAATAAATTTCTTAAGAGAAAAAATAGATATTATTATAAATAAATAATAAATATTATTATAAATAAATAAATAAAAATAAAGAAAAAACATAGCCATTTAGCTGATTTTTTCATGTAAAGGCCAAAAATGGTGATTTTTTGAAATGATTGTATGGGGAACCCCCCAGGGGAGTTCCAGGGGGTGTGCCACTGGCATGGGTGGATCGGCCGTCCAAAGTTAGTGGGGGTCGGTCATACATTTGGACTCGATTGGAGCACTCTAAATGGGTCA
>NW_023475127.1:0-3303 GCF_013731165.1 Rhagoletis pomonella
AAACGGATTTGACACACAGATAGCTTATGACCTAGGTTAGAAAGTAGGCTACTTTGTTTAAGAGTTGCCACCTGTTAGAAATGTTTAATTTAATTAATACGCGAATGAGTGAACTGATTTGCATGGAAGTTTTCACATAGCTTATGAGCAGGGAACGGATTTTTAGGACCTAAAAACCTATAAAAAAGGCAAAATAAAATAACGAAATACGCTGGAAAAGGCAAAATAAAATAGCGAGAAAGGCAGGAAAAAGCACTAGGTGTTGCAAAAAAGGCAAAAAAAGGCAAAACAAAATAGCGAAAAAGGCAGGAAAAGGCACTAGGTATTACAAAAAAAGCAAAATAAGGCACCAAAAAGACAGAAAATACGAAGAACAATCAAAAAATACATTTATTTTAGAAATGTTTATATTACATGTAAAAACAGAAAAACTATGAACTAGTTTCATTATATGAAAAATTTGTACTTTGAATCTTTGACTATTTCATCCTTTTGAGTTTCTAACTCATAAAACTTTAATCTGTATAGTTGTAGTAACATTGAACCACAAGATGCATTTTGAAGTTTTCTGGCAGCATTTTCATTCGATTTTCGCGAAGAAAAGCCTTGAATATACTAAATGTGTGCTGTATGGAACGTTTGAAACGTTCATATTATCAGGAATAAGGGCCTTTTCCTCGCCCTTTATAATTTTATCCACACCCCTTATTGTCTCCAAGCCTTCGTTAGCTGAGAAAACGGCTTTGAATTTTTCCAACACCAATTTAAGCCGCATGGGCAATGTGTATATTTTTTAATCTTAAAAAAATTGTAAATGCTATAATTAGTTTTTTAGAGGTAGAAAAGGCAAAAAAGGCAAATATCTTAAAAAAGGCAAAAAAAGGCAAATATCTTAAAAAAGGCAAAAAAAAGGCAACATCAAATGTGTATATATGGAATCCGGGAAAGCTAAATCGTGGACATTCTTAATCGAATATACTCTATCTCATTAGCAGAAAAAAAGGCAATTTCCATAAAATCCGTTCCCTGCTTATGAGCTAGGTTGAAAAATAGGCTACTTTTTTACCACCTGCTAAAAAAGTTTAATTAAATTAATACGCGGAAAAGTCTGAACGGATTTGCATCAAATTTTGCAAGCAGATAGGCTTATGACCTACAGTGGAAAATAGGCTAATTTTTTGGAAGAGTTGCCATCTGTTAAAAAGGTTTTAACTAAATTAATACGCGGAAACGACTGAACAGATTTGCATGACACTTCGCACAGAGATAGCTTATGACCAATGTTGGAAAACAGGCTACTAAGTATTTGAAGAGTTATCACGTTAGGAAAGTTCAATTAAATTATTACGTGGAAAAGACTGAACTGATTTGTATGAAAGTTTGCACACAGATAGCTTATGAGCTAGACTGGAAAATAGGCTACTTTTTTAAGAATTGCCACCTGTTTGAAAACGAAATTATGCTCAAGGATGGTTTATGACCTGGATTGAAAAATAGGCTACTTCCTTAACCGGCTTTCCGATCAGAACAAAATTTAGTACACTTACTACGGATTTCGGAAGGATATCTCTGGAAGTATTTGTGGGAGAGAACTGAAACTTGGTATAGTGATATGTATGTGAAATTAATGTTGGCATTAATCGATTGATGTTTTATTTAGTTAGTTAATTCGATTAAATTCAATCTGATTACAGTTAAACATGATTAATTTTAATCCGACTAAACAGTTAATCGTAACCGCGAATAAAAAATTAATTTTTAATCATTTACTCTTAATTTGATCAAGTAGGTTTGGTGATTAATTAAGTTATGCTGGAATTTCCCTGTGCACACAAAGCAAGTTAATCCGGTATGGCTAAGTCGAGTTTCCTCATCAATCTAAGCAATTTGGTGTGCATTTTCATTAAGATATATACCAACCAACGTTTTCAAACTAGGTTTGTAAAAGTTCCCAGTTTATGTATTACTAATAACAATAATTATTATTTTTTTATATTACGTGCTTTTTATAAGCGTAAAACACAAAATAATTACTATAACTGGTGTTTGGTTTCAAACTCGGACAAACTAGACAAATTAATCAGATTTTATTTTTAATTGGATTAACGATTAATGTGTTAAATTAATTAAACGTAATCGCAGCCAGAGATTAACGATTGAAAAAATGTTATCATTAATCGTACAGTTGATTACAACTACTTAATTTTAATCGTCAAACGCGATTAACATTTCGTCGTTAATTTTTAATCGTTAATCAGATTAACAGTTTGCCAACACTGTGTGAAATCATGTTCATATTCACGGAGAAAAGTGGACGTTTTTGGTAAAGAGGCGTAGCACCTCCCATACTGACTGAAACTTTCATATTGCATATCTCTTCAAATGTTTGGGGTAAAGCACTCAAGCTTGGTATGGAAATACATATGTATGTATGTACATATGTGAAACTAATACCATACTCATGGAGAAAAATTAGAGTTATTGGAAGAGGTGCAGTGGCAACTCCCATGCAAATTGATTTTTCTATGCTGCATATCTCTGGAGGTGTTTATTGCAGAGGACTGGAACTTGGCACTCATAGAGAAGGATTTGCGTTATTCGAAAAGGGGACATGGTTCCTGCCGTACAAATTTACTGTTTTATACTGCTTATCTCTAGAGGTGTTCGTGGTGGAGTACTGGGACTTGGTACTGGGTTATGTAAAATCAATTCTAAATTCATGGAAGAAGATTAGGGTTATAAGAAAAAGGGGCCTGGCACTTCCAGTACAAATTTAATTTTTCTTGCCACATATCCCTGGAGGTGTTTGTGGAAGACAGAACTAATTTCATTAAATGGAAAAGGGGGAGCCGGGTTCGACCTTATAATCTAAAGCTCTCTTGAGGCATTAGCTACAGTAATGAGAAGTGGTATTTTATCAAGGCCAGGTTACTAAATTTGAGTTGGAAATATTAGAACTCGCCGTGGCACCTCCAAGAAGGTTTCACGTTCACGCGTCGTATACCTGGAAACATTTTAAGGTAAGCTTAGAGGGATTGATATATTTCGTATGCCTAGCGCGCAGACAAGATTTTATAATTTCATAGCTTTAAACGGCCTTAATACCTTAACTCGCTTAAAAAATAACGAGCTATAACGAAACGGGCACATCATTAAATTATTTTTCCTATTTGTATAAAAGCGCGGGGTGAAACCCGCGGGTATAAGCTAGTATTAAATCAACGAAAAAAGTTTGCTATTATTCCCGCTCTGCACCCCTTTTGCAGTAGTTCAGGGACAGTTCTGAACTTTGTAGGGCGGAAC
>NW_023475128.1:0-3303 GCF_013731165.1 Rhagoletis pomonella
ACAAACGTATTTCTTGGTAAAGAATTGTTGCAAGCATCAATTTTGAATAAATTAGCTTCAATATTTACTGATTTATCGAAGATTTTGTATTTCTCTAAATTACCGTTATATGGGATGTGGGCGTGGTTATCGTCCGATTTTAAAAATTTTAGGCGATTTTGTATGCTGTACGAAGGCCGACAACTGTGCCAAGTTTGGTAGAAATTGGTACAGCGGTTACCAAGATATACACATGTAACCATAAGTGGGCGTGGCTACGCCCATTTTCCAAAAATGTATAATATTATTATTTTTTGTCAAAAAATTATTGTAAATACCAATTTTGAGTGATTTATCTTCAGTAGTTACTAAAATATCGCAGTTTTCGTATTTCTGGAAATTACCGTTATATGGGAAGTGGGCGTGGTTACAGTCCGATTTCGCCCATTTTCAATAGCAACCTACCTTGGATTAAGGGAAACCTACATACCAAATTTCGTTGAGATATCTCAATTTTTGCTCGAGTTATCGTGTACACGGACAGACGGACAGACGGACGGACAGACAGACATGGCTTAATCGATTTCTTTTTTTATCCTGATCATTTATGTATACATTTGTCTATATCTATCTCGATTCGTTTTGGCTGTTACAAACAACCGTTATGTGAACAAAATTAATATACCCTTGTGCACAAGTGCGCTCGGGTATAAAAAGACGCGTGTAGCACCGTACATGTGATAAAAGTGAAACTTCTTAGAAAAGGTGTGAGTACCAGGTACTCACGAAATTTGATGTGTAAAGATATGTGTACGGCACGGCAAAGCATTTGGCGATTGAGTTACTTACATATGTATGTTAGGCTAGAAACATTAATTTCATTTAATTTCACTGATTTATAATTTTTTGATTCATTTTTAATTTCAATTGAAAATCCGGCGTCAACACCTTGTATGAGTTCGCCCTTCTAGCATCGTTAGGACCGGGTTATAATGGAAGTAACTGAGCGGAGTGAACTCTCACATAATTATCTTTTGTAAGTTTAATAAAGGCAAATGTTTATAATGCAATCAATAGATCCCTACGAAGTCGCCGCGATTAGTTACCATTTGCCCCGTGCTTTATAAACAAGGCGTTAAGTAACGGACGAAGCTTTGTTTGCAAAATGCATTTATTTAAGTTGAAAGAAGAGAAATTCCTTTGTTCGGCGTCTCCTCTTACTCGCCTTCTCTTTGCGCAACGTTGTATTCTATCCAAGACGAACTCATATGTTCTTATCACGAATTGATATATTCATGTGGTAGCAAGAGTATAAAAACATAAAATTACCTAACCTCGTAGGCCTATTCACGAAATAATTTCATGAATTTGAGTAGAAACTCAGTGCATAAACACGATTTACAAAATCTATTTCGGAGGATTTATAACAAAAAGGAGAAAAATGTATCAATAAATCGACGGATATAACATATAATGTTTTTTTGCTATGCGGTTACCACTAAAATAAACTCAAAATAGAATGCCGTTATACAACATGCCCGTTAACGTTGCGACGAGTTGTACAACTTGCCAGAAAATCAAAATAGATTTATCTTTCATAGAACTTCATTTAACAGGCCCATAAACGTTGCAATCTAGAGCACAAAATCACCAAGTTCAATCAACGGTCGCAACGTTTATGTCTTTCTTTAAGAAACACCGAGGCGAAAATTTCAACTGCTCCTGTAACACTACCTTATATGAATTCGCCTTGCTATCATCCTCAGTAGCGGCAGCACAAAAACTTCTTCTTCTTCTTCTTTTTTGGCGCTGTAACCGCCTAAGCGATTTTGGCCGAGTTCAGCAAAGCAAGCCAGTCGTTTCTCCTCTGTGCCAACTGACGCCCATTGGAAACGCCAAGTGAAGCCAAGTCCTTCTCCACCTGATCTTTCCATCGCAGTGGGGGCCTCCCTCTTCCTCTGCTACCACCAGCGGGTTCCGAGTTGAATACTTTCAGAGCTGGAGCGTCGGTGTCCATTCGAACGACATGACCAAGCCAGCGGAGCCGCTGTATTTTAATTCGCTGCACTATGTCCATATCGTTGTAGAGCTCATACAGCTCATCGTTCCATCGTCTGCGGTACTCGCCGTCGCCAACGCGTAAAGGCCCGTAAATCTTCCGCAAAATCTTTCTCTCAAACACTCCAAGAGCCGCCTCATCGGATGTTGTCATTGTCCATGCTTCTGCGCCATATACCAGCACGGGCATGATGAGTGACTTATAGAGCGCGGTTTTCGTACGTCGAGAGAGGACTTTACTCCTGAATTGCCTACTCAGTCCAAAGCAGCACTTGTTGGCAAGAGTGATTCTGCGTTGGATTTCAATGCTGACATTATTATCGGTGTTAATGCTGGTTCCCAAGTAAACGAAATTCTCTACTTTCTCGAAATCGTAACTGTCAACAGTGACGTGGGTGCCAAGGCGCGAATGTGCTGACTGTTTGTTTGATGACAGGAGATACTTCGTCTTGTCCTCGTTTACCACCAGACCCATGCGCTTTGCTTCCCTATCCAACTTGGAAAAGGCAGAACAGACTTCGCGGTTTTTGTTACCGATGATGTCGATGTCATCGGCATAAGCCAGCAATTGCACGCTCTTGTAGTAAATTGTTCCTGAGCGGTTCAGTTCTGCAGCTCTTATTATCTTCTCCAACATCAGATTAAAGAAGTCACATGACAGGGAGTCGCCCTGTCTGAAACCCCGTTTTGTGGCGAACGGCTCGGAGAGGTCTTTTCCAATTCTGACTTGGAAATCAGAATTGGAAAAGCACAAAAACTACCCTAAGAAATTATACGCACAATGATAAACATAAACAAATGTACAACAAGCACATCATTTTTACAAGCAGTACGATTCGCCTTGAAATCTGCTGTTCTGGTAAAACTACTTTATATGAATACGCCCTGATATCAACGAGCAGTGTTACTGGAGCCAAGTCGAATTTATACAAGGTGGTGTTGGCAGAACAATAACATTTTCTCCGCGGTACTTCTAAATGTCTAAATGATGTGTTTGTCGTATGTACATACATTAGTGGTAATTCTTCTCTGCAAAAAATGCGACTACTCCGGGATGACTTCGGGAGCAATCGCAAAGTAACTTGCGACTAATACCACTTTTGATCTCTTTATATGGAATGAACTGTTCGCTTCTGGTCGAGCATGTCCTATGAAGAGACTAATTGTTTCCTTTTGTACCCGAACGGGCATAAAAAGCGACTAGTCACTTTTAAATAATAACAAGTAAGAAAGCCTAAGTTCGGGCAGAGCCGAACATTAAATACC
>NW_023475129.1:0-3303 GCF_013731165.1 Rhagoletis pomonella
ATTTCAATCTCCTCCGGAGATCGTCTTCAGGGGCTACAACAATTACATAAGTTTTTTTATTAACATACAAGAAAAAGCTAACACATCACAAACATACATAAATACATACATACATTAATTAAATTTTAGCTCCACGACTTGCGTCTCCTTTGTCGTGCAGTTTTGAACTAATATTACAAGTGTCAAGCAGGTGCCTGTATATGTGGGTATGTATTTATGTATGTTTTTGATGTGTTAGCTTTTTCTAAATATATATATATAATAAAAAAAAACTTGTGTAATTGTTGTAGCCCTGGGAAATAATGTATTTGCATGTGTTTTAATTCCATTAACACCCTGACCTCAAGCCGGCATTAAAAAGGATTATTTTTTGAAATATAATATGCCCCTTTTGAACTTTGACTACTACAAAGTCACTGTAGAGGTTAAGTACTCGTTTAATGTTCCAATAATTTACAAAATTTGTAAGTAGTAAAAATGATGACTTAAGTTGATTATAGTTTTTTTTTAATGTTATTTTTAACATTCACATTCGCGTTAGCATCGGCCGCTGTGGCGTAGTGGTAAGCAGTGCGCGCTTCCACTCCACAGCACCTGGATTCAAGCCCTGGTCAAAGCAACATCGCAAAAAAAAATATAGAAAAACGGTGTTTTCTTAACAGCGTTCGGAGTCGGCGTAGGTCCCTCCGATTTGTGTGACAACACCGTGGCGCCCGCCACAAGTCGGAGGAGAAGCTCGGCCAAACACTAACATATGTGTAAGCGCCAATCTGTTATTATTATTATTATTATTATGCACAGCTACATGGAAATCATAAAAACTTCATTAAAAATGCATTTCTTAAATAGAAGGGTAGCATTTTTTCACATTTTAGACACTGAAATCGTGTTTCCCCTCTCCCGTCGACTTTTTTTAGAATACCTCTATTTACTTTTGATTCACAGATCCAGCATGCTCTCAATATCCTTAAACCGATACGACTAACGTCGGCCTCCCCCTACAACTATTTACATAACGAAGGAAAATTTTCAAAAATTAAGAAATAGAAAATACAAATTTGTATGCGTAATCGAATTTGTATCTATGCTCTCACTTTCCACATAAGCCTGCGTTTTTCATCGCTGATACAATGAAGTAAGCACAGCATTAAGCATTGAATTGGTACCGAGTGGAATTAAAGGCCCATTTGAGGTTCTCCTGTAATGAACGGAAAGATGTGATAAACCTTTTTATTACCTTTCTTTTTATTATTATTATTATTATTATTACCTTCTTACCTTCCTTTTATTAGCTCGGGATGTAACTATGTAATATTGATGCACCTAAAAGATGCAGCGATTTCTATTCTCAAGTTACATACCTGATGACAGTACGAATGGCAATTGTAATAGGGAGGTTTTAGTTTTTTAAACTATAATTTTATTTTATGCTCCTAATATACCACGTTTGTGTGAAGTAAGATGGTCAGAAAAATATAAGGCTATCAGAAAATTTTCCTGAAGTTGTGGAGGATATAGAAAAGTTGTAAATTCAGGAAAACTCTTTTAAAAGAAAGTCTGCGTATCAAAAGTGTGCTGCTATAACAAGGTTGATGTTCATTTTTGCTTTAATGACACTTGCTAAATAATCCCAGAATTTTCGGGATTTGTAATTTGCACTGATGGCAATAATAGAAACTCCTTTTCTTGACCAGTATTGGCTATATTTCTTTTTTATTTAATAATTAATAGTTTTTACAAATCTCTAGCTCATTATAAATATAGCACCGCGCGATAATAAATTGTAAATACAAATATCAATATATTCGCGAAACCACGGGCAAAATATAGTAAAATTTCGTTTTTAGTTTTTCACTTTGACATTATTAATTCAAAAATGATTTAATTCAAAGAAATGTGGTTAAAGAAAAAGTATGAGTATCAAATTAAAGAGGAAATCCTGTATTAAACAGATTTAAGTGTTTGGTGCAGAAGGACTAAGAAGTATTAAAAATATCCTTTTAAATTTTTATTCTTGAAATTTCGTAATATTTGTTTTTGAAAAACAATTATATGTTAGGGTCTTACATAAACTCGATAACATTCCCGAATTTCGTCCTTTTATCTTTATTAGCTTAAAAAAATACATATTCAGCCTTGTGAATCCAAAAAATTTAAAATTTTTAAATAACTTAGAAATTTCCTCTTGCATTTGGTACCCATAGTTTTATTCTTCATTTTTAAATAATTTTTGAAATTAATCATATTTTTTAAATCACAACGTCCTTTAAAATAAATCCTGACGTCAGAGGGAAAAAATAAAAATGCCACTTTAAATAAAAAAGTAGGTTTCAAACCCATTTATTTATTATTTATTTTATACTGGGAATGTACATACCGTTATGTATAATTTGCATGCAAGTTTTGACATATTATTTTTGTTGTTATTTAATTTTGGTTATTTTTTTTATAAATATATAGTTCATACTTTAACAAACCCAGTGAAAAGTCAATTTTCCAACTTTGTACAATATATAAAAAACTCAACAAACCTTCGTACAAAATTTCGAGCTTTTGTAAAAAATCAACCGTAATGTTTAGCCATTTTAAACTTGTACTTTATTCTACAAGAATCTAATGAAAAACTCGAAATTTTTACGAAAATTTGTTGATTTTTTTTTAATTGCATAAATTTTTAATTTCACTCGATTAGTACATTTGTACAGATTTCTATATCAGTCTATTGGTACAAAATAAAAAAAATGGTACAACTTTTTTTTTGTAGTCAAAAGATTGCACACAGGCAGGAATATAAATTTGTTTGGCATTAATTCTAAAAAGACAGTTATCATTTTCAAACTTGGTACATATGTTCTCCATGCTATTAGCAAGTTATGGTAAAACTTCCCCCCGCCTTCCCCTCTCCCCATATATAACGTTGCTTTTGAACGATAACCTTTCTCAAAACTTTCTTGAAACTTACTTAAACCCCTTTAGTGTGGCACGCATATTGTGATACATATTTCAATCATCTAATCGCCACAATTCTAGTTGAATTTGCTTGTTTAAACATCTGGCAAACCCCACTAAATATAATTCTGAATAAAGCCTTTCAAATATATTTCCTTCAAACGCCTCAAAAATAGCTTAAATATTCAAACTAACGATTGCTTAGCATTCTTTCGTTTCGACTTTTCAAACAGGGGGCTACCCTCACGAAAAAATAAAAATGTATTGCACATCTATAGGCCAAGCTCTTGACACCTTCTTTTTTTTCAATTTAATGAACTGTGCAAATCTGATGTCATTAACAAAAAATTCATA
>NW_023475130.1:0-3303 GCF_013731165.1 Rhagoletis pomonella
TTTTTTGTTAATGACATCAGATTTGCACAGTTCATTAAATTAAAAAAAGAAGGTGTCAAGAGCTTGGCCTATAGATGTGCAATACATTTTTATTTTTTCGTGAGGGTTGCCCCCTGTTTGAAAAGTCGAAACGAAAGAATGCTAAGCAATCGTTAGTTTGAATATTTAAGCTATTTTTGAGGCATTTGAAGGAAATACATTTGAAAGGCTTTATTCAGAATTATATTTAGTGGGGTTTGCCACATGTTTAAACAAGCAAATTCAACTTGAATTGTGGCGATTAGATAATTGAAATATGTATCACAATATGCGTGCCACACTAAAGGGGTTTAAGCAAGTTTCAAAAAACTTTTGAGAAAGGTTATCGTTCAAAAGCAACGTTATATATGGGGAGAGGGGAAGGCGGGGCGTACGTATCTGATCGGCCCTAAAGTTTTACCATAACTGGCTAATGGCATGAAGAACATATGTACCAAGTTTGAAAATGATAACTGTCGTTTTAGAATTAATGCCAAACAAACTTAAATTCCTGCCATTGTGCAATCTTTTGACTACAAAAAAAAAGTTGTCCCAATTTTTTTATTTTGTCCCAAAAGCCGGATATAAAAATGCAAAAATCTGTACAAATGTACTAATCGAGTGACACTGCCTTAAAAATATATTGCAATTTAAAAAAAATCAATAAATGTTCTTAAAAATTTCGAGTTTTTCATTAGATTCTCGTAGAATAAAGTACAAGTTTTAAATGGCTAAACATTACGGTTCCTTTTTTAAAAAAGCTCGAAATTTTGTACGAAAGTTTGTTGAGCTTTTTTTTTAATATTGCACAAAGTTGGAAAATTGAATTTTCACTGGGTTTGTTAAAGAATGAACGATATTTAAAAAAAAAATAAATAAAATTAAATAACAACAAAAATAATACGTTAAAACTTGGCAAAAAGTGGTTCGGCTATAATTATTTTTTTACATATACATATGTAAGTATACACGAAAACATTTTCAATGAGTAATGGTATAGAAAAACAATGAACTCTGGAAAAAAGCAAATATTTTATCCAACCAAAAACCTTTTTGTATAAAAGGGGAAATATACGACACAAGGTTGCGGGCCCCATCAAGTGATTGTTCCATCAGGCCCGAAGCATATAACTTACCAGCATGCTGGTACAGTATTTATTTATTTACAAATGAGACCGAGGAAAGATCGAAATGATTAGAGCCGAAATTCCATAACTTTTCTACCATTTTGTTAAACATTGCCTTTTTTTAATTCACAATTGCAATATCGGGAACTTAATCTTCCACAAACACGGGACACTTTAGGGAGGGTCTCTCGTGACGTGCGAATTTTATTTTGACAGACAAAAACAAAAACATAAAAACATGAGATCATGGGATCAGTACATCGTACGCCAACAAAACAAAACAACTTATCACAACTAAAGTACAGAGAATTTTTCACAATGCATGAACGTTTTTTTATTCTTTATAAAAATACAGTTTACACTAAATATATCAAAAAACACAAACAAAATGTCTAAAATTTGTGCTAAACTGGGGAAAATTCAATAAATTTGCATACAAATTTGCAACATTCTAATCAAACTTTTTATAAAAATTTTTAAAATTAAGTTTTGCAGCCCATTAAGTTTTAGTTACTTTTGGTATTGTTGTTACTGAGAGTTTCTTCCATACAAACTATGTTCGATAATTCTTTTTATATGGAAGACACTGTCAGCAAAAAAAAAATTAAATGCTAAAAATCAACGAAATTTGCTGACAACTTCAGACTTGCACTTTATTAATTGGCTCAAAAGCTACATTTTCAACATTTTTCTAAAAGATCTGATTAGGAATTGTGATCAGTTGAAAGAGAGAGTCAATAATTTTGTACGGCACTGTACTTATAAGTACTCTACGCATATGAAAGAGCACCAACCCAACTCGCAATACATTTAAGTATACACATTTTAGTATTTAGTATAGAAATATTCAATTCAAACACGTCCATATTAAAATGAAGCGCTTTGCACTTACCGATTGCTTTTTCGTAATTAAGTTAAAAAAATATTTAAATTCCATGCTGCTTGTAATGGGATTTGAACCCTGACCCTCTGTACATTAGCAAATTGTAACAAGAATCTTCGCGCACTCAGCTACAGCCAGGCATGTAAATGTGCATTCAAATGTTGACTTTGAATCAACACCACGCGTGCGTTTTATGAAAGTATTATTTTTAAATACGAACATTTTTAAACGATAATAAAATAAAAACTATTCATATTTACTATGCGTTATTTCCCTCAGTGAATTCATAACATTTTTCTGAATATTACAACGCGTTTTTTCCCTTAGTGTAGTGATTTTTGAACTTTTATTGAAATTTGTGCAATCACAACGAAAACCGGGACACTTAAACGAAACCCGGGACATTTTAAGGTTGGACCGGGACACCGGAACAAATAGTCTAAAACCGGGACGTCTGGCAGCCCTAGTATATATATCAGTATTTCTTATGCTGGGTTTCCACTAGGCATTAAATGGCAAAAATGACAAGTGACGAAGTCGCGCATTGAAAAATAATCGTGTCATTACATTAAAACAATAGTCATTAAGTTCATTTCCACATGGCATACATTTTTGGTCATTTCAATGCCTAGTAGAAATCCAGCATTAGTTTAAAAATTCGGCTCTTACATGAATGAAAAAAATGAGATCAAATTAAGCATATACAACTTTTTCATGCCAAGTATAAGTAAATTCGCCAAAGGGCTAGGGGCGATTTTTAATTTATGTGGCCAAAAAAAGTATGTGGCAGCTAAATCTAGCCACCGAAGGGCTGAAATGGCAACACTGCCCGGGATTTAGATGTTCATTCCCATACAAAATAAATAATAAATAAATGGGTTTGAAACCTACTTTTTTATTTAGAGTGGCAATTTATTTTTTCTCTCTGTCGTCAGGATTTATTTTAAAGAACTTTGTAAGAATAAAACTATTTATTATATTTCTAAAGTATTTAAAAAATTTAAAATTTTTTGGATTCGCAAGGACGAATATGTATTTTTTTAAATTTATAACATATAATTTTTTCAAAAACAAATATTACGAAATTTCAAGCATAAAAATTTAAAAGGATATTTTTAATACTTCTTAGCCCTTCTGCACCAAAAACTTCAATCCGTTTAAATTCTACAGGATTTCCTCTTTAATTTGATATCCATAAATATTTAAATATTTTCTCTAAGCACATTTCTTTGAATGCAATCATTTTTGAATTACTGATGTTAAAGTGAAAAACTA
>NW_023475131.1:0-3303 GCF_013731165.1 Rhagoletis pomonella
TAATGTAAGAAGAGCCAGCAAAGCAAGTGTGCATTGGACCAGCACCTCAAGAAAAGAAAAATGAGAGCAATTTAGAGCTTTTATTTCGATATATCGCGCGTTGCTTGACGTTGGCGAAAAAACGCTACGCTGAGCGCCTTTTTTAGGTCGGCCTGTAATGTAGCGGTCATGCTGAACGTGAAATCACAAATCGACTGCTGAGTGGAAGACCACCCTATTTCAAAATATTTTTCAAAAATGCTCTATTACAGAAAATTCTTCAATAACACTCTTTTTAAAAATTCGGTTGAAGAACGCCCTATCTCAGAATTTGTTTCAATAACGCCCTTTCTCATAATTTGATTGAAAAACGACTTTTCTCAGCTGAAAATGTACTGAATTTTCATTGAGATCGGTCGTTTTTCAAACTCACTCTGAGATGGGCCGTTTTTCAAACAAATTCTGAGATAGGGCGTTTTTGAAAAATATTTTGAAACAGGGTATCTTCCACTCAGCAGTAGAAATACAATACCCCCAATAAAAAATGATTTAAAATCTGTGGGAATTTCGTGGGATTTTTTATTTAAGATGTGGGAAACTGAGGGAATTTTTTCCCATTTTTGTGGGAAATTTAGCGGAGTTTATCTGGCATCACTGGTCAAGTATTGCTTTCAACCAGAGATGCCGTAATTGGTACTTTCGTACCATAACTGGTACTTTCAAAATGATCTGGTACGTTGGTACGTTGCTCTTGATTTTGGTACTTTTTCACGTAAAAGCAAATTTTTATGGATTTTTCTAATATAAGTATTATTTTGAATCGTTAAAGAATTTTATATATAAACCTATAAAATAAAAGCAAAGGCTACATTTTTTTTTCTACCACATTTTGTAGAAAAGAAGTTCCTTTTAGTATTTCTATCTTTAAAAAGAAGATATAAGTAAATCTAAGTACCTACTTGATCTCGAGTATACAAACGACCATGTGTCCTTAAGCTTTAAGTTGTACATTTGTTTCTAAAAATTATACATATATATACATTTGTAGTACAAATATTGATGTAAAGCCTCTTGTTTCCCTATTGAAAAGGAATAAATAAAATGAACAAAGCTGTTTGACTTTTATTATTAGAAAAAAAAATGTTGGTACTTTCAAAGGCATTTTGGTACGCTTTTTGGTACGAAAAAAAAAAATGTCTGTGGCAACACTGCTTTCAACTCTGCTGGCGTTCTCTTTTGTGTTTTCCATTCGACATTTGAACAGTGACAAGTGAGTGATGGAATTTCTTTACGTGCTATAAAATATGGCAAATACAAATATGGAAATTGTTTTCGAAGGGGACAAATTGTACAAACTTTTGGAATTATTTGAATTAATAGATTTGTACGATTTACTGAAAGGTAAGTGTGAAAATAATATTGTGAAATAGATACAAGTGCAAACATGTGCCTTTTGAAAATGCATATGTACATACAGGAAATTTTTGTGCAGCATAACCAAAGTTAACTGTTAACTGTACATATGTATGCATGTATGTACATATGTGTGTTTGAATATACAATATTTCACAAGAAAAGAGGCGCCGCGAACGTTTTTGCTTTGTATTAATTTTTGTTGTTTTTTTTTAAGAACACAACATTACGGAGGAAAGTTTAAAGTTTATGCAGAGCAGCCACATTAATGAATTATTCCCCAAAGAACTTTTGGGACGCAAAATTATTTTTGAACAGAGATTGAAGGAGTGGCAAATAGAACAAGGAGTGGTAATTATTAAATGAAAATCTAAATAATGAAATAACTAATCAAAACAAATGCAGCGCATTGAAATTTTATCTTTTCCATCAGAAAGCGCAACGCCCGGATCAGGATCAACAGAATCCATTTCTTCTAGTTTTCTTGGTGCGGTTAATGATTTAAATGAAGTAAGTATTATTTTGCGTTTCTGAGTAAATTACAAAAATAGTTTAGTAGATTTCGTTATTAGGAATTTTAAAGTCTAACGTGAATGGAAATGCTGTTTTAAAATACTTTGAAAATAATCAAAGTTTATCAACCAAGACTCGGAAACTTTTATGTTCCTCGATCACGGAATACTTAATTTATAACAAAATTAAGCCAACAAGATTTCATTTTTCGAATTTAGCGGACAAAATTATACAACTTTTCCCAAAGGAATCTAAGGTAAGGTAAAATTAGAGCCAGATCATAGCGAAGTTCGTGAGAATTTAAATGAGCTAATATCGTTTTGTAAGGCACCATTCGCCAGTTTTTCTTCAGAGCATACATTTGTTAAAACGTTATTAGATTCAGATATGTACGAAAATCCTTCTGTAATCCAAATTGATAATTCACTTTCTAACTTGATTTCATGTAATTTCAAAGCAATAGACGAATCAATTGCAGCAGGTATTTTGTTCCCAATAAAATTCCAACTTAAAAAATATTTTGAATTACCGGAAGTGTATGAAAAATTTCAAAATAATAAAGCTATTTTATCAAGAAGTGTCTCACTTAAAAATTTTATAAATGGATCGCTTTGGAAGCGAAAATGCCAAAATTCTGAACGTATTATGTTTCCTATTTTCTTGTATTTCGACGATATAGAATTAAACAATCCCTTAAGTTCTCACACAGAGCCTATTCTAGCAGCTTATTATTCTTTGCCTTCAGCACCTACCTGTTTAAATCATAAATTAGAATTCATTTTTCTAGCAGCTTTATTTAAATCAAAAGATGTAAAAAAATTCGGTAATGATCGATGTTTATACAAATTAATTGAAATATTTAACGATTTAGAACAAAATGGATTGCAAATAAAAGTAAATAACCATGTAAAAACTATTTATTTTGCACTAGGTCTTGTTTTGGAAGACAACTTGGCTTTGAATTACATATTAGGTTTTTCACGATCTTTTTCTTCTACCTATTTTTGTAGATTCTGTAAAACAAGCAAAACAGAATGCCAAAATGAAGCTCAATAAGTTTCTGACAAGCTACGCAACAAAGAAAATTATAAATCTGACGTTCAAATTAGTAACGTACAACAAACAGGTGTCAGAGAAAATTCGATTTTCAATAAATTGCATAGTTTTCATGTTATTGAAAATTTCGCAGTCGACCTTCTGCATGATCTTTTTGAAGGCGTTCTCAATTATGATTTATGTCACATAATAATGTACTTTATTGAAAATAAGTTTTTTGATCTAGTCTTTTTAAACTGTCAAAAAGCTAATTTCGATTATGATTTAACTGAAAAAGGCAATAAGTCACCGCCAGTCAAAGCAGAACACCTAAAGAAATTTAAACTTAAAATGACCGGGAGA
>NW_023475132.1:0-3303 GCF_013731165.1 Rhagoletis pomonella
AATCTTGCTAAAATCGAGCTGGAACTCCCTGTTTTCTATGTTCGTTGATGTGTGCTTTTCAAATTGTCGCTTTCCACTGGCTCTAAAAACTTAGAAATTTAGTTTGTGGCTTCGGTGGGTTGTGGGTTGTATCATATTGGCATAATACTTATGAATGTTCATACATAAGTATGTATGATTGTAGTGACAAATAAATTAATACCCGCCAGAGCTGTAAAACTGTGAAATCATTTGAAATTAAAAATCATCAATTTTATATTATTATGTTTTCATTGAATTCTCCCTTATTGAATAATGCGGCTTATCTATAGTTTTCCAATTCTACATTCACTCAAAGTAGATACGATTGCACACATTTCCATATTCAAAGAAAGATTGAAAAAATTGAATGGCGAACGATTCACTTTTAACACTGAATAAGCACTCAGATGAATGCAGCTTTTGCTATGTGTGCACACATCCACTCAGTACCAATCAATTGATATAAATATTTTGAACACACAAAACCCTCTGAAAAATACGCCAGGTTGCATTTTATTAAAAAGACTGCAAAACTTCAACACGAAAAATAGTTAATAGAGCGTTATCATCAGTTTTTTTCACTTAAATTTGTACAAGGATTTATAAGAATAAAAAATATTAATTGGAGAAATATTTTTTAGTGAACGTGTCGTTAGAATGTCATTATGAAAAATATAAATTATTAATGATTTTAACATCTCTGTTTAGAAAATTGTCAGCTTTCCAAATAAGTGTTACCAATACACCATTAATAATGCATAATGCATAAATTAGTACATACATATATAAGTTAATATAAACTAACAAATTTAAGAGCTTCTGGTTCTAAATTTAGACATACATATACATTTCATTATTTAATTATAAAAATTTTTGATACAAATTTCTTCGTACTTTTTTTCGTCGCTATTGGGTCAAGCATTTAATAAAGATTCGAAAATCGAATTCGTTGGTTTTTGGAGGTTTTTTCATTTACAATAAGCCACAAATTATCAACATTTCCAACAAAAAAAATATTTAACACAATTCGTTGGTCCCTATTTTCATTAACATCCTTTTCCGAAAGTGCAATATTTAATAATTTATACCCATTTCATTGAGCACGCTTTTTAACCCAAGTTTTGGTTTGTTTGTTAACATCAAAACTACATATCGACACCTAAGTGGAAGATCGACCTATCTCGGCAGCCAGTTCGAAAACTCCCTATCTCAAAAAACTGTTCTAGAACACCCTATTTCAGAATTTTGTTGAAGAACGCCCTATCTCAGAATGCGGTTCAAAAACGCCCTACCTCGGCAAATTTTCAATATATTTTCATTTGAGATAGGGCGTTCTTCAACCAAATTCTGAAGTAGGACTTTCATAAAAAGTTTTCTGAGTTAGGGCGTTTTTGAATTGGCTGCCGAGATAGGTTGATCTTCCAATCAGGTGTCGGTATATTAATAAAAAATGATTAAACATTGTCTGCTGTAACCTATTTTAGAAATAATTTATTTATTAGGTGTTGCAATTTGAAAAAATCAGTTCCTTCCAATTTTGGGAATCAAACGGGACCCCACACAAGCAAAAATCGTTTTCTACAATCTTTATTAACCTGAAGGGCTAGACAACAAACAACCGCTATGCGAACAAAGTTATAATACCCATGTGCACAAATGCGCTCGGGTGTAATTATTTCTTAAAACATTATTCTAAATGTATGTTTTGAGCAAATTGATTTCAAAAGTTAGAAATATGTCCCATTTTTCAAAAATGTATAATAATAAACATGTGACTTTTTTAGCAATTTGTTTTCTGTAATTAAGGAAATATTGAATTTTTTGAATTTTTCGAAATTACCGTTTTATGGGAGGGACCAGGTTATGGTTTAATTTTTGTATTTTCAATACGCTTCTGCCCTGCATAAAGGGAAACCCGCGTACCGAATTTTCTTCCGATATCTCAACTTTTCCTAGAGTTATCGTGTACACAAACAAACGGACAGACAGACAGACGGAGATGGACTAATCAACTTCTCTTTTTATTCTGGGCATTTACGGTATATACATACGTATGTACATAAATGTAGTATATATCTATCTCGATTTTGGTTGTTCCAAATATCCGTTACGTGAGAAAAGTTATAGTACCCTACTGCAGAAGTGCGTAGTAAATATGTTTAAATAGTACACCTTTTAATTAATAATTAATAAAAAAAATTTTACAATGTAACTCCTCAACCCCTCTTTAAAGAAAACAAGAATCCTATAAAATTTCGTTTTGAAAGTTTTCAAATTTGATAACTGAAGAAAAAAATTAATAGAAAAAAAATCATACAAATTAAATTTATATATACATATATTCTGCGAAAAAATGTCTACAATCAATTTTTAAACCCTTTTCGCAATTGGTGTACTCATGTAACCGGTAAATTTTGTTACCACCTCATAAGCTGGTAACAAAATATTGCCCCGCCCCGTGAAATATGCAATGCCAGAATTTCCACAATTCTTCATGGCTGAATTGCTGAATATATAGCATTACCAACGTTCCTAGAATCGCGGTGACATGAACAGGTAACATTTTTTGGTAATAAAATTTTCCGGTTAAAAAATCTTCGGTTACGTGCAGAATAGACCTTTTATAGTTCTAAAAGTCTATAATACGAAGGGACAGATGCCGGTAATGAAATTCTTAAGTTTTTTCAAGCAAGAGTTTTAAAAACTCAATTCTATTGACACTGTTTTATATTTCTATATACAGTTCACTAGTTTCGAATGTAATATATGTAAATGTATGTATCAAGATGTGTCCTTTGTGCTCGAGGGTTGCGATGTTTGTTTGGACTGATTTCGCACCAGTCATTAGCCATGGGTTAATGTCAGAAAACGTCTATACATACGCGTTGAAATACATACACACGTATACATATATGTTTTTTTTCAATTCCAGATATGTTTAAACTTTAAAGTATAAAATATTTCAACCCTGGGAAAAAAGTATTAGTACTGAATGGTAAAAACGTGTGCATTCATTTTAAATATACAATCATGTGTGTGTGCGAATGCTTCTGTTACATTCACAATCCATACTGAATGTCAATCTACCATTCAAAAACACAACACAGTTTATTTGTTTTCAAGCATTTTAAGCCACTCAGGAATGAGGCTTTTTTTATACAAACAAACAATCAAAATTTTGAAAAGAATGTCGAGTGAATGCAGATCCTATTGATTCAATCATTTTACAGCTCTGATACCCGCATATGAACACAGGAAAATCCTCTTAAAACCACAACAATT
>NW_023475133.1:0-3302 GCF_013731165.1 Rhagoletis pomonella
TTCCGTAGAAAATCTTATTAGCGAAGTGAGCACAAAAATGTTTCACTGAGCACAAAAATGTTTCTGTTTGCTTCCTGTTTCACTGAGCACAAAGATGTTTCTGTTTGGCGTTAATGAGCAACAAATATACTCACGCACACACACACACAAATTTTAAAATTTATAACATTTGTAGGAAAACCCAGCTTATCTTCTGGTTATTGTAAAGTTTCTAGTACATAAATGAATTAGTCAACTTTACATTCGTTTTTTTTTTCTTTTCTTTTACATCAGATAAATAAAAATCCAGTTCTCGCGAGAATCAAGGCACATTAAACAGGTAGTATCAGTAGAGCAAAAACAACATTTGCGTGTATTTTGTTGTTGCTTCTGTTATCGAAAGTGTCAAAAACTGTTCTGAATTTTTTCTTCTAAATAAAAGCGTGCCATGTGAAATACAAAAAATTATAAAAAATAAAAAATTGAAATTGGAAAAAATAAAAATTGATGCAACTTTCTTTCCTAGTAAATTTGTTTGCTTCTCGAAGCATTGATCCATCCTTTGCAAGGCCCAGTAATCAGCGGTCGTGCTGCCGAGTTGGGCGAACGTTCCAAAAGCTGCTATTCAATCGCTTGTTTTGT
This sequence comes from Rhagoletis pomonella, assembly GCF_013731165.1. Taxonomy (NCBI): domain Eukaryota; kingdom Metazoa; phylum Arthropoda; class Insecta; order Diptera; family Tephritidae; genus Rhagoletis; species Rhagoletis pomonella. The sequence continues at coordinate 622 of NW_023475133.1, forward strand.
ATGGAAAAAGGTTTCACAAGCAACTGGATTTTAACAACTTATAATTTTTGTGAGAAAAAATTAAAAATATTTGACATTTTCGAGACCAAATAATTTGAAAATAAATCAAATCAGCTGCTCTACTGATACTACCTGTTCAATGTACCTTGGAGAGAATTTTATCCCATTGTGTGCAATCACGCATACGCCCTGTATGCCAATAACAACTTCCCTGCAGGGAAAGCAATATAGTGGTTGTGAACGACTTACTACCAGTTGTCTTTTTAGCTTAACTAAGTAGGTAGTCAAACCTGATATTAACAGACTGAATATCTAAAATTTTTTTTCAATAAAAGTTTTTCACCCAAGGTCGACAACTCGTCAAATTCTTTCGACCCATATTCCTTCAGGCGGCTGGGAATTTCAACTAGATTTATCTAGGGACAAAAAAGAAACTTCTGGACATTCTACCAAAGTGTAAAACGCCACAATTGTGTGCAGCCTGGAACTTTCATTCTGCAAAGAGTAGGAAGAGTAGATATATCAGGTGCAATTACACAATAAAGGTTAGTCTGATCGCCAAACCCCGACTATTTTTTTGAGTGTCTGTGTTATCAGATCACTAGGAACTTAATCGTGATCTAAGCAATGAGATCCAGACCTTCATAGATGCATCCCTTGCATGTGCCCTGGAACAATAATTGGCGTCACCTTTGAGATACGACTATTACTACAACGTATTCCAGCTTGAGATTTATGCAATTTATATGGTGGCGAAACTCGTAAGCATGATCTATCTATCTCTATCAAAACTCGCAATCTTTGTCGCCAGTCAAGCGGCGGTTAAGGACTTGATTTAGATCGGTAACTACGAACTCGATAGATGTTCAAGAATACCGAAGATCTCTATAATATCTTCGGCAATAAACATTCAATCTCTACTGTGTCCCGGGACAAAGTGGTATTCCGGGAGGTAAGGACGCAAAAGAATGTGCAAAATAGGCATTTGAAATAAAATTTGGGCAAGCGGTTCTATGCGCACCGCCTTTTTTGCGCTTACTGTTTCGCAAATTGGGGAGAGCACTGGAGCAGCTACCAAACTGCACACGGAGAAGATGAGAACACGGAGTTCGAATGGCTCTCAACACCGATGGTTCGACTTATCAAAGGAATACAAATGGCTCATTGGAACCTTGGTTCCCCGTCGACAGGATTGGAGTCCAAATAGTGTACTAGCAAGAGAAGCAGCAGCTACCCGACCGATAGGACGAGAACCCTTCCTTACGGTGGCACCTTACACCATAAGGGAAGAGTTAAGAGCACACCGGGAGAACACGCCTGGGATAAGGCAGGCTAAAGAACTATATGGAGGCTACCACCCCAACAAATCGAGGGAATCCTACAAAAGACAGATGTAAGATTTAAAACAGGACTGCTAATGCGGCATTGCAGGCTGCGGGCCAATTTAAACCTATGGGGAATTAATGCAGACGACTCTTGTCGTTACTACGACATGACAGCAGAAAGCCCATTGCATCTCCTTTTACAGTGTGATGCGTTTGCGAGAAGAGACAATTACACCTGGGAGGGATGCGGTCAGGGGTTCCTTACGCACATTCTGCCGCACTCGAACCTGCTTAGCTTTGGAGCACTAGGCCTGGGCGAGGTTTTCTGATGCGGTCTGGGGGCACAATAGACCCAAGGTCGCAGTGTGCACATCCTCTATCAAATCTAACTATCTAAGGCCTTGGAACCCAATATTGTGGAAAATATTTAGTGATTTCACAAAATATGGGATCAATATTATATAGTATTCCCAAAACGTTTTATAATAAAATATTAAGGTTACATAAGAGCAAGTAACATTTTCTAAAACCCCAATAAAGCCAAAAATCAAAACAGCCAAGTTATTTTTTTCTTCTATTGCACAAAAATTTTTTTCTAAGAAGTAATTTCTTTTCATTATGTGCACGCCAACACCACAACCTGTTTCACCTGTACATACATACATACGTCATCTACTAACTACATAACTTCAAGCTCCGCTTCCTCATATGCACAACTACCTACATATACATACATACATACATGGAGGTATAAGCCACCTTTTGTTATTTTATTTCTTTTACTTTTACATCACTGTTACAATATTTCACCAATCGAATTAATCAATTCCGCTTCGAAGCCAGCTAAAAGAGCCAAAGTAAGGTAAATTGAAGCAAAGCGGAGCATAGAAATATACAAGCAGCTAATCGAACCAATAACCAACCGATCGTCTGTGGTCTTAGTGGTGATCGTTTGCTTGCTGGCTGTTTGCGCTGTTGCTTGGCTGGATGTTGTTGTTGTTGGTTTTGTTGCTAGTGTGTGTGTTTTTTTTCTCCTACATGTAGCTATTACTGACCCAAAAAGCGCAGCTCAGCACAACAAAAACAACGAAAAACACGGCAATGGATAGATCGTTCACGCGATCAATTGGAATTCGCATAACCGGGTAAATTGCAGAAAAAATGAAAGAAATGCGAAGGAAAACCTGCAAATCGCAGATGAAAACAAAAAATACATAACAACAACTGTATGAGTATTAAGTAAGTAAGTGGCAACAAAAATTGTACATTTTGCAAGATATAACTTTAACCCTGTAACGGATTGGAATTAAAAAAAAAAAATTACCAGTCGAAAATATTCCCCTTTTTTAATAAAGC
>NW_023475134.1:0-2396 GCF_013731165.1 Rhagoletis pomonella
GTTACTTTAACCACTTTCACACACACACTGGGCACATATTTATATATATGAATATATACATATATACATATATATACATACATATATATATGTATATATATGTAAATATATATATATAGTCGCTCTTGAATTTCATTTATTTGTTTAAGAGATCATTTGATATTGCTCACATATGTTAAATACACATAAAAGACTATTGAAATTTGTTTTTTAGTATTTGAAGAACTTCCTCTTGAATTTCATTTTGCCTTTCAATATTCCTATTGAGCTGCATCAAGTTCTCAGCCACACGCTCCAAGACCTCATTTTGGGTACTGCATAGGCCTTCTAAATCATCCGGCATCGTACGTCGCCTTCGTTTTGGCTTCGGGGGAGATTCACCTTCTTCTGCGTCTGCTACGCTACAATTTTCTTCATTTTGGCTGCTTTCCATTGCTGCATTGGCAGAACCAAAGGTCTTGCTACCTTTCATTCCCTCTGCCATCGAATTCAGACCACAAAACGAAGCAATTTCTTCTTCTACTGCAGTTAATGGCAGCTTCGCAAAGGGACCACCACCGGTTGCAGTTGTTTCCTTTTTGTTATGTGCAAGCTTTTTGCGAATTGTACTTTTCCAATCAATCCATACCTATACAAAATGAAAATTAGTAAACAAATACAATAATGCAAGTAATATACACTACTTTTTTCCATCCAGCTACATCTTTAATTGGCGGGCCAGCACTATTGAGAGAGGAGACAATATTCGCCCATTTTGCGTCCGCAGCGACTTTGTCACCTTTAACGGTGTTCTTTTGCCAAATCTACATTTTCACGCATACGATTAATAAAAATCTGTTCTCGTTGGCTGTTCTTATGTTTACCCCTGAAATTAAAACGTTTAGAAGCATTAAAATTAAACAAATTTACAATAAATTCAACAAAAGCTTGTACTTACATTTTGCCGGCCATAATTTTTGTATTTCTGCTAACAGCTGATTGACAAAAGTAAACAAGATGACAGGATTACCTTGTATAAGCAAAACAATTGTTTCAAACCTTAGAGTAGTGTTTGGTTTTACATTTTTGCATTACCAAATCAACTAAAAGTTTTGAATAATTGTAAAAATCATTTATAATTACTTAGAAATGAAAAATGTAACTCAAAAAGCTTTAAAAATAGCTTCGGCTTATTTAATTTGTTTGCCATTTTTGTTCCAAGGTATTCCACTTGTTCCTTAACAGAGATAGCAACCCTTTACTTTGGAAATTAGTTTCATTTCCATTTAATCATGTATAAATGTGAAAACCAGAACAGCTTTTTCTGAAACTCGATTTCATTGTATGGCCAAAAAGTACATTCAATTTTTAATTGTTTTTTTATTGATAAAAACTAAATTTAAAAGAAAAAAAAACAAGAACAACAGAAAAATCTCAATACATCAAATTTCTTAATAAAAATGTTTTCCATCTATCAGTAACCGATAATTAATGCACATTTTTAGACTACTTTTCAATTCGCTTGCATAAAAGCAATCGAATTGAAATCGAAAAATTAAGTCGCTTTGTGAAGCCCAGAGCAGGTAGTCAAATCGAATTCGAAAAATTCACTCGAATTCGAAAACCGGAACAGGCCTGATAATTTGTTAATAAGTTTGTACATACGTATACTTTCGTTTCTTTTTTTTTAGTGTCTTAGTGCTTGCCAGGCAAGAAGAACCCAAACAAAAGGGTGGATTGTAGCATTTTCTGAACGGGGAATATCCGGCTCCCGGAAACCCTTCACACCATCCGAAAAGAGCTCTTGTAGGTAGGGTGGCAGGTTTTCAATATTGTTTGTTTGACAGACGTGTATAAACGGTGATTAATTTGATAGGTTCCTTTTTGTTCCCTCTTTTTTCCTGTTTGTATTTGCATTCTTATAATGTTTCTATAATGTTTTATAATAAATTTTAATGAATGTTTAAAAGAAATTAAAATGTGGACTTAATCCCATAAGCAGGGGAAGGGAAGATGAAAAGGTGGTAAGTTGAAGGGGGCATTGGAGCATGGCAAAAGGGAGGCCGCAAGGAGACACATCAGGCGGTCCATGGATGGGTGAGCTTCCTGTCGGTGAGATATGCCAGTAGAGTAAGTGCGGGTAATATGGTATAGGCGGCTAATATGGTACACCCGTCTTTCTCCTCAACTATTTGCTGCGTGAAAACGCCGACTATGCAAACAGCTGCTAAATTAGAAAAGAGGAAGGGGAAAAAATTTACAGCAGCAACAGCTGTTTAGTTCTCTTTCAGTTGCTGAAAACACGTGGTTGCACATGTTGGACTTTTTAAGACGGCGGAACATAAACGGATTTTTATGGCGTAGAGAGAGACTAATAACTAAAATTCCTATTGCAACTGATATACAACCTAGTATAT
>NW_023475134.1:2406-3302 GCF_013731165.1 Rhagoletis pomonella
TTTTTAACAGCGTGGTCCTTTGAGTACCATTTTACCCGCCATATGTTAAGTAGGTTAGTAGTTGAATCTTACAGTAATCATGCCGAAAAAAGCTGAACGAAGGCAATGGAATGTGGAAAACATGCGAAAGGCTATCGCAGCTGTAAAAAACGACGAAATGGGAATTTTACTGGCCTCAAAAAACATTCCAAGTCCCACACACAACATTGCAGCGTATGGCTAGAAGCCAAAAGCCTTCAGAGGAGCTTCTTTCAACAAAACTCGGCAGGAAACCAGTTTTCAGTCAAGAAATAGAGAGTGAGCTTGTAAAGTATTCTTTGGAGATGGAGTCTCGCTTTTGGGGGCTGACGAGGCTAGATTTGCTGTCCCTCGCATTCCAAATTGCAGTGAAAAACAACATTCCAAATAAATTCAATGTTTTGGCAAAATGTGCAGGAAAAGACTGGTTTAATGGCTTTTGTAAAAGACATCGTGAGATATTGAGCTTGCGTAGACCAACCAGCACTTCTTTCGATCGTGCAAAAGGATTCACGCGTCACAATGTGTCTTCGTTTTTCAACTTGCTGGAAGATGAGTATATTAAACATAATTTTTCAGCAACTCGCATTTGGAATGTTGACGAAACGGGGCTATCAGTGGTGCAGTCACGTCAACCCAAGGTTATTGCACAAAAAGGAAAAAGGCAAATAGGCGCCATGACCTCCGCAGAACGCGGATCCCTCATAACCGTCATAACGTATATGAGTGCTGGCGGATCCTTTGTGCCTCCATATTTTATTTTCCCAAGGAAGAATAGTCATCCGCTTCTTATGAAGGATGCACCACCAGGAGCGAAATTCTCATGCCATCTGTCTGGATGGGTGCAAATACCAATTTTCACAAATTGGTTCAAACAC
>NW_023475135.1:0-3302 GCF_013731165.1 Rhagoletis pomonella
GTTTTTTCCATCATAAAAGGTTTAAAATAATATATGTATGTAATTAGCAATGCTTATATTAACTAAGATTCATTTTCTTATTTTTCTCAGATGTTTGTCACTCCAAGTTCCAAAATTCGACAGATTTTCAAATAAATAAAATTGTGCAACAACATTTCTTACACGCCAGGGATAGAGTGCTCAAATGGAAACATTCAAATGAAAATACACGCGGCAATTTACGCCTCTCCAATTAGTTCCCTAACTCCTATACTTAACGAAATAATGTTACCAAATTATACTTATCTGAATAATTTAAACAAACTGTTTTTGTTGTTTTTAATGTTAATAAAAGTTAAAAAAATTAAGCAAATATATTTGCAGTTTTTACATTAATTAAATCTGTCTCCCACACGACACTAAGAAGTTACTTTCGGAAGCGTCGTATGCGAGTATGTTTGGGTGTACCGCTTTTGTCTCTTCCAGACGACACTAAGAAGTCACTTCCTGTAGTGTCGCGTGTGTGTCAGTGTGGACGTAACGCTTACGGGGAACAGTTTTTCCCGAAGGAGGATAGTAAAAAGATGAGAAAGCGATAACTTCCGCTATGAAATTTACCTTCTTGAAGTTACTTTTTCGCCACTTCCGCGATAATAAATGCTAGCAGGGTGGTGAGCCGTGGCTGGCAGGGACATAAATACAATACTAGTTTACTTTAAAATCAAGAAGAGTGAATAGAGAAGAGAAATGTGGACCTACGTCGCGATTTACATTGTTTTTCCTATGTAAATAAATGTGCATAGACTCTAAAATATTTAAGCGGTTGCGATTTAATTCAGAGGCGATTAGTTTAAAGTTATTTTCATTGATTTTATGCTTTTCCAACAAAATATGTTCTGCCAAGCCATTTTTATATGGTTCGATATTTTTTATACTATTTCAATGTTCTTTTAATCTAATTTTTAAACACCGGCAAGTTTGACCTATATAAACACAATGACAAGAACCACAATTAGCTATATAGACACCTGGTTTTTCAATGCTAACGCATTTATCTTTTGCAGATCACAACAATGATTTTAATTTCGTATTACTTTTTGGAGCTAAAAAAATATTTTCTTTCTTTTAAATATTTGAAAAACAACTAAAATTATTGGAATTGTACTACAGAGAACAACGTTTTCAATCATTTTTCTTTTCAAAAAACGAAGATACAAGACTTTTTGATTTACGTTTTGAATATTTATCAATTAAACCATGATACAAAAATAGAAGGTAGTTTCATTTATTGACATTCGTTGTTGTTGCCGACCACTTGACTTTTAATATGTTTATGACATTTCATTAAAACCATGCTACCAGATTCACTAGCAGAACAATTTTTGTTTCTTGAAAAAGTAAAAAAAAAATTTTAAGTAAAAGTTTTAAGTAAAGTAAAACATTAAAAAGTCTTGCGCGTTTTCAAACTGAAGGAATTTGATACACCTGTGCAAACGTTCGAAAATAAAGTATTTTGGATAGAGGATAGAGTACGTAATACGATTTAATGCAGTTTGATGACAAATTGCTGACACAAAATATTTTTAAACCTCTAACCGATGTACCGTTATCCGTGGAAGAGGGTGGAGATCGAGTTAAAATGATGCCGTGCAACTTGTAACAGTACCAATTTTGGATTCTCGGAATTTTCTGTTAAGGTGTGGCGCTGCTCAAAAATATATATGCATAAATATAAGCAAGAAACCAGGTATTTGTGACAAGAATTATCCACATAAGATGAAAACTACTGCAGTTTCATTTTAGAAAGTTTTTGTTTTTAGAAAATGGCATAAGTAAGACAATTTGGTTACGGTTCGGATATTTGTACCAGGGTTGTTGCGAATATTCGCATTCGCATTCGCAATTGCGGAGCTTCCGCATTAATTTTAACATTCGCATTCGCTTTCGCATTCGCAATAATCAATGCGGAGCTTTTGCGAATACGAATGTTGTGCAAGTGCACCGATAAAACGTATATATGGGAAACAAAATGACAAATTGTAGCCAATATTTTTGCCTGTGGTCGTGGGAGTATTTGTGTAACAAAACTGTTCATATTTATCAAGTTAGACAAAAATGTATTTAAACTTATTATTTCTTCAGCTATATAACTGAGTAATCAATGGGCAGTCATGCAAGTTCCAACTTCTACTTGACCTTTGACGTACGTAAAAGGGAACCTAGCCTTTTTAATAATATTTTGTGTTTTCTCTTCTTTCAATACCTGCATTGGCTTCTTTCTTTAATATTATTTAAATACTTGTATGTAAGAATACAAAGACAAATTATTTATCAGAAGCATTGCCCCTTACATATGGAACATATGGAAAAAAAGTAATAAAAGCTCTCAAAAAAGCAAAATCGCACATATGTGCCTACCTAGTAGATAAAACTGGTCAAAATAGCACGAATCTATTCTTCTGTGCATGAGAATATATACAAAAATATATATAAACATATGTGTATATACATATGTATGTATATACATATATGCATGCGTGCATACAATCCTTTACTCGAAATTCTTAGTTGCTGCAATTTTTATCCCATAAATTTTTGCCGACCAAACAACGCGTTGCCTGTCTAATCTGCTTGCCTTATTTGCCTCGCTCGTCTGCTGCTGCAAATGAGTGCCTCGCTCGCAACGACGCCCTCGCGAGGGCAGAGCTAATGAGGTCCTCGTTTGCTTGCCGCTCTACTCTTGCACTGCCCTCGTTTGCTTACTCGCTCGCTGGCTGCTCAGCGCGTGCGCTCGTACTTAACGAGTGCTCATTTGCAAACAGCCTCGCGTGTTGCTCGTGAGTTGCGCTAGCTCAGAGCAAACTAACGAGCGAGCGAGGGACTAAAATGAGGTAAATCCGAACCCTGGTGGCAAGGTAGCTCATAATTTTGTACAATTTATGAAACTTCAAAAACTTATTTTTTGTCAAAAATTTTGAAATGAAACTACCTTCTTTTTGTATCATGTTACATACAATACAATATGCTTAGGTTTCAGCATGAATTGTCAAAAGGTTATAGAAACAAATAAAAAGTCTCCCTAAGTGTTTTAAGTTTAGCAAAATCATACACGATTAACTAGTTATAATAGGGCAGTTCACGATGAATAGCATTTGCCAACTTTACACCTAAAACCGTGAACTTCCCTATTATAAATAGGTTTGTTCCATACGCTTTCCGGGCTGTTTCGGTAATTAGAGCGTAAAATTGAGTTACTCTCTCACAAGTGTCAAATATGTGTCAACCCGTGCCAAAAGTGCCCAGAGCATGAGGAACGCAAAAAA
>NW_023475136.1:0-3302 GCF_013731165.1 Rhagoletis pomonella
ACGTCATTCCTCGAACATTCTGCCTATTTCTCGTTGTTCGCTTTGTGCTGCAAGTCTTTCCAAGTGGACCACTTTCATCTTGGTCCAAGGTCTCCCCATTGTCTGGATTTGATGCACTGCGTCCTTCAGCCGCTTGTCAATCTTCGAATCTTTCCAGTCACGTCTTTGCTTGGAGTTGAAGCTTTTCTTATGCTGCGGCATGTGCAGCAACACCGAATCACCTTCCTGTAGCTCTTCTCGGCTCGATGCGTTACTGGACATTGCTTCCAGCTTATCTCCGGTGGTGCACCATCTCACATGGTCGTGCTTCTGCCGGCCACTGGTGGTGACCAGACCATGTCTCTTCTCATGGGCACCCTTTTCGCCAGATCTATGCCGCATCATCTGTCCATGACACCCAGACTCCCGCCTTCGTGCTGCACTGCCTTCAGCACATCTTGTTACATCCGGATCCTTACGCTGAAGCTTCTGCCGTCGTTTCGTATCTCGCTCTTCCGCCGATGCTAACTTCACTGACCGGACATGTATAATCTCAACCTTGGCTTCCGGCTTAACTGCTCGCTTTTGCCGACCACCTTTTTCAGGACACTTCAAAGCGCGCCTACTGCTCCCACAGCCGCTTCCAATTCCGGCCACCGGCGTATCACCATTGCAACGTGGTTCAGTGACCTTCCTCCTGCCGGAAACACTGCCTGGCTGGCCATGACGACTACCTTGTTGCGACCTTTTCTTCACTGAGCTAGCGGAACCGTCACGCTTTTCCTGTAGCGGTGAACCGCTTCCTTCTCCTGACGAAACCACTCCGTCTCCATCACTGCCAACCTCCGCCCAACTAACCGCTTCCGTGTCTGGTGGAATTTTCGACACTTCCTCTAAGTCTAACCGTCTGCTGCAGTACTGGCTGTCATAACCAACCCTAAGAGGCACTTTCCTGTGACGATCTGTCAGGATCATTCTCTGGAGGTCAATCTTCATGCCTTGGCCAAGTAAGAAATCCACGCCAATAATGACTTCATCCACAATGTCTGCCACTATAAACTTAGTGTACGAGGCCCAACCGTCGATTATTACCTCGCATGGTACTTCTCCTAACACTTGGGTGCATTCACCAGTTGCAGTCTGCAGCTTTGCTCCAGGTAGTGGCTTCACATAAAAAGTAGTCACATCGGGTCGAATAATGGAATGTGACGCTCCAGTATCCACTGTCAGCACTCGCTCCTGCCCATTCACACATCCACCAATAGTGAGGTTGCTAGCATTCCGGCCAATTTGTGAGACGGAGATTATGGGCCCTTCAACTTCTGGAGCCAGCACGCGGCCCTTCCTGCTGGCACGTTTTAGTTTAACGACTGATTTGAGTTGGATTCGTCTCCCTCAGCCCTGCGTTTGCGTCCTGCTGAATGGTTGAGCCCACTGGAACTTGCGCTGCAATCGCGGGCTAAGTGGCCTGGTTTTCCGCAACTAAAACATTTTCTAGCCGCTGTGGTGTAGTGGTAAGCAGTGCGCGCTTCCACTCCACAATGCCTGGGTTCAAACCCTGGTCAAAGCAACATCGCAAAAATATAGAAAAAAGGTTTTTTCTTAACAGCGGTCGTCCCTCGGCAGGCAATGGCAAACCCCCGAGTGTATTTCTGCCATGAAAAACAGCTTCTCATAAAAATACAATCGCCGTTCGGAGTCGGCGTAAAACTGTAGGTCCCTCCGCTTTGTGTGACAACATCAAGGCGCACGCCACAAATCGGAGGAGAAGCTCGGCCAAACACTAACATATGTGTAAGCGCCAATCTATTATTATTATTATTATTATTAAAACATTTTCTAGCACCATCCTTCCTCTCGGTTGCACCAGGAGTATTCTTCCCTGCCATCGACTTGAGTGTTTTCAGGATCTCGTTCATCACGTCAGGTGTTTCCACTTTTACTCGATGGGCTTTGTAGGCTGGTCTACTTAGGAGCGCTGCCGTTTCACGTGTCTGAGCATACGAGACCGTTTCAGCAAATGTTGGCTTTGGATTTGCATACGTCTCGCGCTTGGTATACACGTCCCGCATTCCGTTGATGAACCTCTGGATTTTTACTCTTTCGAGGTGCTCACCAGATGCATCTCCAATTGCCAAATGAGCCAACCTTTCAACCTCGGAGGCGAATTCTTGTAGAGTCTCGTTAGATTTCTGGCAGCGATTCTCCAGCTCCATCTGGTAAATCTGTCTCCTGTGCTCGCTACCATAACGTCTTTCCACTGCACCCATTAACGCATCGTAACTGTTCCTTTCACAATCAGGAATAGTCTGCAAGATTTCCGCTGCAGGTCCTTTTAATGCAACGAACAGTGCAGCGGATTTATCTTCCATGCTCCAGTGATTTGCTGTAGCTGTCTTCTCAAACTGGAGCTTAAAGACTTGGAAAGGAATCGTGCCGTCAAAGGATGGAGTCTTTACCTTGGGCGCGCTGGTCGAAGAAGGTGGGCGATTCAACTGCATATCTCGGAGGCGACCTTCCAACTCTTCTACCTTAGCCTCGACTTTATCCTGTCTATCCTTGATTTGTTCGTTATCTCTAGCCAAATTCTCCTGCAGTTGTGTAATCTTTGCATCCTGGACTTCCAGCAACTGTGATGCGTGTGTCTTCTGTGCCTGTAGCTGCGACGAAATATCTGACAACTGTGTTTGCATCTGAGATGACATCTGTGACATGGCAGCCAATAACGTGTTCATGTCCATAGCTGTTGATGAACTTGGAGACTTTTGCTGTTCTTCAACCTTCCCGGATGTCTGCTGCACATCCTTCGACGAACATGCATCCTCACCCTTCTGTTCGTCCTTTGCGGATGTATCGTCGGGTTTACCTTGGAAGTGGTATTTGTCCACGTCGATGCCTTCAGCTTCCATAGCCTCTCGCAACCGGGATAACAATTCCACTTTTCTTCCGGAGGTGGCCAAATTACGCTTTTCCAACTCCTGTTTCAGCTCCTCAATTTTTAAGTCCTGAATTTTCGCCATTTTTAGTAGTTTCTCCTTCGGGATTTATTTAACAATCGCACTTCTGACACCAATTGTTACGATTATCCTCGAAACCTTGAGGGATTACCCAAATATACTCGGGCTCGTATCGCTGGATTGTTAAATAAATGCTGACGATGACCGAATTGTAGTACAATTAACTTTATTGTACAACAAACAATTTACAATACTTGCTAATACAGTAAAAACACTTTACAATACTTGTTAAAGCAATAACAACGCTTTACTACTTGTTAACACAATTAAACTTATAGCTTGCTTATTCGCAACTCGATTCTCCGC
>NW_023475137.1:0-3301 GCF_013731165.1 Rhagoletis pomonella
AAAAAAAAAAATAATAAAATCCAAATTTATGAGGATTGAAACCCAAAAATAGAAGACATCGACGACGCGCGACGATGAAGTGGAATATGGAAACACACTAAGGATATCAACCCAAGGATTGAACCCCAAAAATAGAAGACATCGACGACGCGCGACGACGAAGTGGAATATTGGTAATATGACTGGCAGCAAATATTAGTAATTTGGTAATATGACTGGCAGCAAATATTGATAATTTCGTGATATGACTGGCGGCAAATATTGGAAATTTGGAGACAAAACGGCAGCGTAAGGTAGAAAAAAAAAATAAAATTTTTTTTAAATGATTAATAAATAAAAAGAATATAAACCTCTTAGAAAACTCTGGCACGCCTTATGGCCGCCATCTAAATAGCAGTAATTTGCTTAGGGGTAAAGTTAAAAATTAATTATTGAAATTTTTTTTTTCTCTCTTCTCTCTCTGTACAATAAAAATAATGCAAAGGATTTCGACCGAAGAGGAGTCTGATAAAAAATATCATAAAGAAATCAATAGACTTTTTCAAAAGTGTGTAGACACACTTATTGAAGGTACAAAACAGATCCTCGAGAGTCGCAAATCCGAAAAAATCGGACCTAAACCGATTAATATTGAAGAGTATAGGAAAAGAAACAAACTAAATAAAACAGAAGATATCCCAGAAATTCCTGCCCCACAAATTGTACATAGAAGAAAAAGGGCAGGAAGAAAAGTAAAAAGCCGAGTAGAATTAGCAAAGTTATATCAACAACTTAACTTTGCTAATAGCTCAGATAAAAGATTAAAATTACAAGAGGAAATTAAAAATGTTAAAACACAAATAAAGAATAAAAATTTTTTAAACAATAAATTTTTAAAGTAAATTTGAACGCTTATGTTAAAATTCATATACTTTTAATAACCTTTTTCTCATGGATAGTGCATTGCCCGATGATCTTGACTACGAGGCAATAAACAAAATTGTAGATGATCTAGAGTGTGAAAACTCAGAAACTCGTAGATCAAGATCACGAATTAGGGGAAGTAATAGATCCCATTTAAATCACTTAAAACAATTTTGGTTTCGTATAGGTATGGGTAGGGAACCCACTATGGAAGACTTAGTATATCCTTCCACATTGGCAGAAGAAGTAAATAGATTAATAAGGAAAACATTCCCTGAAGAATATTAAAATTTGTACATTAAATGACGAGTTTATGAATAAATAAAAATAAAATATTAAAATCGAAATTTTATTTTCTTTCAAACATGACTTGGTGGAAAATTGCACTAAACGGAATATTAATAGGAATAACAGGTTATGAGGTAGGAAAAGAAACCTCAGGTGAAAAAACCTATGAAACTAAAGTAGTCAAATATGAACCACATTCTATTGTAGAAAACGCGGAAGAAGTTTCCGATAAGTGGTTGACTGCTTTTGCATGTGTAGCTACATGTTTAATTGTTGCAATTGCAATTTTGATAAAAAATTATATTAAAAATAAATTGAGACAATTAAACAATGTGCAACAACGCGTGTAACTTTCCCAATAGAAATGAATCAGTGGAAAGACATCCATGACACATTATTGGAAGAAAAAAGCTAATAAATCGTATAAGTGCATAAACAAAAGTGCTCCAATATCACCAGAAACCATAACAAAGCATCTGAATATAATTTTAGAAGCTCTAAATGGCATAAGGCAGGTGATCGAATCCGTAAATAACATACTCACCGAAGAACATCAAAGAGAAGCTTACCAATTTTTCTCCGCCGTACGAGATAAACTTGTATCTTCTCTAGCCAGACACAATCTAGAATTTGATGTACCAAATACAACAAAAGAAGAAATTCAAATAGATTTTGTACTACTTCTGTCTGAACGTGTTCCTAGCCGAACCAACTCACCTTCATTAACTCAAGCCACACCGGTGGAAGAACTTAAAATAGAAATACCGATAATACACGTCACAATGCCACAAACCGTAGTAGAATTTATCAAAACTGCTTCGTCAGTACTACCAGAGTTTGATGGTAAACCAGAAAATCTGCATAGCTTCCTAGATGCACTTGATATACTCGAGCAAATCAAGGATACACACGAGGCATTGGCCATTACCATGATAAAAACAAAGCTGAAAGGTACAGCAAGAAATTTTATCAGTAATGAGACCACAATCGCCCAAATAAGAACCAAATTACATACCGCAATAAAGGGAGAATCAGTGGAGGTTTTGACCGCTAAACTACTGAACATCCAACAGCGTAGCAAAACGGCTAACCAATACACAGCAGAGATTGAAAAAATCACAAGGTCGTTAGAAGGAGCATATATCTCTGATGGATTAAACCCAGACTTGGCCACAAGATATTCAACACAGGCAGCAGTTAAAGCCATGTGTAAAAACTGCTCTAATGACAAGGTTAAAATGATTATGCAAGCAGGTACGTTCACAACGATGAACGACGCAATATCGAAATTCACTAATAGTTGTACCGAAATCACTGGCAGCTCAAATACGATCTTAAATGTACGACAGCAAGGTCAGTACAGGAGTAATTTCCGTGGAGGTTACCGTAGTAACAACTATGGAAATTACCAAAATCGGAGATTCAGACCACAACCGAGATATAACAATAACTCGCGGTCGTACAACAACAATAATAACCGGAGAGGATCACAAGCCCAAAACGGCAATAGATCCTACAACCAGAACCGTAATGTGCGCGCCATAACCGCAACGGAAAACCAGGAAACTCCACTTCAAAATTAACAAAAAGAAAAATATGCGTACTTAATCTAAATTTAAACAGCTATATATCTACAAGAACATCATTAAACAATTCATACTCAAATTTTTTAATTGATACTGGAGCCGATATCTCCATAATTAAAAAACAGCAAATAAATAATAAAGAAAAAATAAATACTGAACAAATCACAGATTTGAAAGGCATTGGTCAGGGAATAACTAGCACTTTAGGCACAATCAAAGCAGATCTAAAAGGCGATGACCTTCTAATTTATCATAAATTTCATGTTGTAGAAGACAACTTTCCTATTCCATGTGATGGAATAATAGGCCTAGATTTCATAAAGAAATACAATTGTATTCTAGATTATGGAAAAACAGAGGATAAACTAATCCTTAGACCATATGATTTCCCTCAAACAATAACAATGAATCTAACAAACTGTCTGTCCGTCAACACAATCACAATTCCAGCTAGATCGGAAGTTATTAGACAAATTAAAATAAATACAAACAACAAAAACATTTTCATACCACACCAACAACTA
>NW_023475138.1:0-3301 GCF_013731165.1 Rhagoletis pomonella
AGAGGAAAGCAAAATTCTGAATGCGTAGCAGAGTGTAGAAACAAATTCAAACACGTTCTTCGCACATTTTGTGTGATTATTATTGTTTTCTTTTAGGTTATTGAAAATGGTTTTTTTTTCTTGGTTTATTGCATGCTCAGCAATATTTTATTTTTATATATTCTCAAAAACGGCAATAACGCAAATTTGTGTCATTTCCCAATTGAATGTGAAATAACACAAATTTGCTTTATTTCATTTCTCGTTGAGCAATAAGACCAACTTTTAAACTTAATAGATTGAGTAATAAAGCAAAATAGTGCACATATGTAGGTAGTTACATTTGACAAAAGGTAGTATTTACATGAACAAGTTAAATGGACGGATTTTAAAGTATAAAATTTTGAAATTGCTCAGCGTCGCGGCGGTCCGCGTTCGCCATCGCGCTCGCATACTCCGACCCCTCCTCTCCTTTCGCAATTATGCACTGGTGGCATTGTAACCGCTTAGAAAAAAGAAAAATAATAAAATAAAACTAGTTCACTTCTGAAACTGCTTTTTAATGTCCAAGTAATGGGAATTATTGTGTATGGTGTTATTGCATGCATCCCGCCCATAGTGGAATTTACCAGGTGCCACTGCCTTATTTGAAAATTTGCCTATAAAATGTGACTACAAGGCAACCGAATGTCGGAAAATAAAGCGAGAAAGCCATTTTATTACTTCATCGGTTTATTGTGACATCGTTCCATGCAAACATTTTAAAGTTGTCCAGCAATGTTGTTAACATATTAAAAAGCAAGCAGATAAAATTCATACAAAAGCGCTATGTCCAATATGCGGAGCAGTTTTTAAATACGATGCTTTCCCTATTCCCTATTTGTTAGACTTTTCATAAGTAAAAATATTTTGTGAATATTACTTTCTTCATATGAATTATATCACATTTTTTGTTTAATTCAAGGCCTGTCAAACAGGTTTAGAGCATTTGAGTAAAAACAACATTTGCCTGTATTTTGTTATTGCTTCTGGTATTGAAAGTGTCAAAAACTGTTTGTGTGATTTTTTTCTTCTACATCAAAGCGTGCCATGTGAAATACAAAGAAAATAAAAAATTTAAATTAAAAAAAAATGAAAATTGTTGCAACTTTCTTTCTTAGTAAATTGGTTTGCTTCTCGAAGCATTGATCCATCCTCTGCCAGGCTCAGTAATCAGCGGTTGTACTGCTGAGTTGGGCAAGCTTTCCAAAAGCTGCTATTCAATCGCTGGTTTTGTATGGAAAAAGGTTTCATATGCAAATAGACTTAAATAATTTAGAATTTTTGTGAGAAGAAATTAAAAATATTTGACATTTTCGAGAACAAGTAATTTGAAAAAAAAATCAAATCAGCTGCTATACTGATATTACCGGTTCAATGTGCCTTGGTTTAATTGTATTTTTGCAATAAACAAAGTTCTTTTTCCTTCTGTCAGTAAACTGTTTTTTATACCCGAGCGCACTTGTGCACAAGGGTATTATAACTTTGTTCACATAACGGTTGTTTGTAACAGGCAAAACGAATCGAGATAGATATAGACAAATGTATACATAAATGATCAGAATGAAAACAGAAATCGATTAAGCGGTGACTGTCTGTCCGTCCGTCCGTCCGTCCGTCCGTCCGTCCGTCTGTGCACACGATAACTCGAGTAAAAAATGAGATATCTTAACAAAACTTGGTAGGTGAACTTCTTTTGGGCGTGGGACGGATGGTATTGAAAATGGGCGAAATCGGATAATAACCACGCCTACCTCCCATATAACGGTAATTTTAAGAAATACGAAAACTGCGATATTTCGTAACTACTGAAGATAATTCACTCAAAATTGATACTTACAATGAGTTTCAGACGGAAAAGATGAATATTATAAATTTTTGGAAAATGGGCGTAGCCACGCCCACTTATGGTTACATGTGTATATCTTGGTAACCGCTGCACCAATTTCTTCGAAACTTGGCACAGTTGTTGGCCTTAGTACAGCATACTAAATGGCTGAAAATTTTAAAAATCGGACAATAACCACGCCTTCCTCCCATATAACGGTAATTTTCAGAAAAACGAAAACTGCGATATTTTAGTAACTACTGAAGATAATTCACTCAAAATTGATATTTGCAATGAGTTTTAGACGAAAAATAAGAATATTACAAAATTTTGGCAAATGGGCGTAGCCACGCCCACTTATGGTTACATGTGTATATCTTGGTAACCGCTACACCAATTTCTTCCAAACTTGGCACAGTTGTTGGTCCTGGTACAGCATACCAACTGGCCGAAAATTTCTAAAATCGGACAACAACCACGCCCACATCCCATATAACGGTAATTTCGAGAAATACAAAATCTTCGATAAATCAGTAAATATTGAAGCTAATTTATTCAAAATTGATGATTGCAACAATTCTTTACCAAGAAATACGTTTATGACAAAATTTTGGAAAATGGGCGTAGCACCGCCCACTTGTGATCACATATATGTATCTCGCTAACCGTTCTAGCAATTTGTACCAAGCTCGGTATGGTTATTGTGCTTGCCACATAAAAGCAAACCGTTGAAAATTGTTGAAATCGGACTAAAATTGAGGCCGCTTTTCATATAACGGTAAATTTCAGATATGCTTGAAATTTCAATATTTCGAAATTTAAGGTTGCTAATTTACTTAAAATGTATACACCCCGGCTTATCATGTAGCGGTAGCTTTCGGAAAGGTGGAAAACATATATTTAATACTTGCGCCGGGTATTTAATGTTCGGCTCCGCCCGAACTTAGACTTTCTTACTTGTTTTTATCTTGATTTTCTACAAAAACAAAACTAAAAGTAATCTTAAAATTATCAGCAATAGCTACAAACAAATAAATAAGTAAGTACATAAATATCTACATATGTCCTCAGGATATGAGAACTACATACTATATATACATAATTTATAATTAAATATTATATGGAAAGCAACACTATAAAAAATTACAAACAATTACTAGCATCCTAATTATAAACTAGTACTTCGTTACTTATTTATTTAACATTACCTTTCACCTTTTCAATTGTAGTAATTGTAGTTGTAATTTCAGCGTACATTTGAGATATCAAAATTGTTTAATTAAAGTATTAAAGACTTTTAAAGCAAGCATGTTTATTTTTCTTTTCTTTTTAGGAACCGTTCGTAAAGAATATTCTGAATCCCAACCCGAAAAACAACTGCAATTGCAGATTTCGTTTAATACGAACTGAATAAGTACAGCGAAATAAAGTGAAAAGTTATGAGTATTGCAACGT
>NW_023475139.1:0-3301 GCF_013731165.1 Rhagoletis pomonella
TTTTTTCCCCTGTTCATACTTTTTTTCAACTCCCTCAAACATTTTCCCAACTACTCACTCCGCTCTGTGTAGTACGACCAATGCAGCCTCATAATTCATGTTCACTGACAGTTTTGCTGCAACATTTCTGTACTACACTTGCACTGCCGGACTGGATTGGTTGCATGAAGGCGAGCAGCCTTTGGCGCTCCATTGCATTCATTTTAGTTGTAGTTGTAGTTGCTGCTCTTTCTTTTTTAATATTATTGCTGCCCTTCCTAGTGTAAAGAGCATTGTATCTATTTAGCAAAAACAAAACAAACAAAAATACAGTAAATACATAAATTTTTTTCTCCATTCTCTCATATGGTCCGATGTGTATCTGAAATAATTTTACACGCATCCGCACTAAAGTTTACAATCGAGAAATATAGCTAACCAACTCTATGGCTGGCGCCCTTTATGGCTAGCGTATTGTTGGGTTTTTCTACGCTCTCTTCCTTTTTTGCAGTGCTAGGTGTGGGTGTTTGTACGCTCGTTGCAAATTTATTTTCTGACCCTGCCACCTTGCATGCAAACTCGCTCGTTGTGTGGCAGCAACGCCACGCATCAACGATTCGGAGTATCTATGAATCCATGACTGCGTTTTGAAACGTTTAGATATACATATTTATGCATACATTTCGTGTGTATGTGTGTGTGTGTGTGTGTGTGTTTGTGTTTGACACTTTTTAGTTTTATTAATTCACCAGCATATTCTGTACTCAGCAATCACAATTGTTACATTTGTATTGTAGATAGAAATGTAACTGTTTCCATACATAGTATATGTGTATGAATCTATTCATATGTTTGTAGGTATAAAATTCATACAGGGTGACTTCTCTGAGGTAAATTTTATAGAAGTCAAGAGAATCGAAGAGCGGGTTTAACAAGTGACTCTCTCAACCGAGTACAAGTACTTTGGGATCATTCTAAACAAGTAACTCAACTGGCATCGATCGGTTCAAGACCGGTCCGGGAAGACCATTACCGTGCAAGACGGCTATAGGTATAAAATGTAGAATAAGACCACATATCCTAAACTAAATGTATGTACATATATAGCTGTGTTAGTATGACTCATCTGCTTCTACGTGTTGTCAGTTTGATGACATTCGCATTAACCAAAGTTCTACCCAGAGCCCAAAGCTCTGAAATTAGTTTTAAACTTTTCACGGGCAGATCTGTAGGGAAAATTCTTGGCTATTCGGAATGCTGCCAAGTTAAATGCGATCGAGGCGTAGAGTGACCTGTAATTCGGACATGCAGAGGTCTTAGAAGCTCTAGGATTGACGGCCTTCTAAACATATGGTTCTTTTTATGAAGAAAATCAAACTTTAACAGGAAAAAAATTAAAAAAAAAAAAATT
The DNA here is from genome assembly GCF_013731165.1 of Rhagoletis pomonella. Classification (NCBI taxonomy): domain Eukaryota; kingdom Metazoa; phylum Arthropoda; class Insecta; order Diptera; family Tephritidae; genus Rhagoletis; species Rhagoletis pomonella. The sequence continues at coordinate 1,391 of NW_023475139.1, forward strand.
CCAAAAACGCATTTTTGGTCGAAAATGTTGGTTCAACTATCTTAGAAAATGCATTATCTTCAATTTTACAATGAATTTGAGTGCACCAATAAAAATTAAAAAAATGGAAATACAAGAAGAATGCTTTAGCGTTTTTTGTTTTGTCAAAAGAAGTCAGTGACACTAAAAAACCATAATCACTTTACAGATGTGCAAAAGCACCTTTTTTGTGTGAATGCTCCATTTTTGCTTATTTCAAGAATTTTGAATAATATTTAACGCATATACCGCACCGTTCACCTTGAAATGCTCCAATGCTTACGAAAACATATCGAGCCCTAACTACAAAAAAAGTGTAAACGAATTTTTTTTTTTCAAAATTGTGTTTTTGGTGCATAAAATCCATCATGCTCTAGGAGCATTTTTGTATCAAAAATAAATTTTTGAAAAAAAAGGTATGTGTACCTCGAGAATGCTGCACTTCCTGTTCATGTACTACGCAGCGCTGCGTTAAAATGCGTTTGCACCGCTCTGCTCTGTCCAACTCACAATCTGGTCACATCGGCCAGGCAGGCATCAGCACAGTTTTTTTTTGTTTCATTTATGATGCGGCGCCTTGCTACCGGCCGGGTGTCACTTCATTTGCATATGCAAAAATTTCACAATTTTACTACATAGTGGATGCCAACAGCACGAGCAACAACAACAATACGGAACAACAACAACGCTCAGCAACATTGGCCGTATGCAATTGCCTGTCACTTTTGCACCACTCCCACACTTCTTAGCATGGCTTTTTCGCTTTTATTGTTATTGTTTTAATTTTGTGAGCTAGCTGCTCCCTGACTTCATCGGTTTTCAGTTCAATGTGCAGCAGAATTTCGCAATGACAATATTTTGTATGGATACATATATAGATTTATGTAAGCGCATATATTTTGTTATTTTTGTTTTATTAATTTTCTTACTTTTATTTTTGCTAAGCATTTCACAATTTGTTGTTGTTTGTTGCAATCAAATAAGGCAGCATAATTTTAAATTTGGTCATATGCACTTGCTTGTTTTACGTACATGTGCATCTGTGCATGAGGGTGCCTCACCAAAAAATGTTGCGAAACTTCCACAGGAATTATAAAATGTATTATATTTTAAGACTTCCGCCAAAATATTTCGCAGAATATTAAGGTTTAGAAAATGTATGCAAAAAACCATTATTTTGATTCAGTTGATGAAATTTTTAAACATTTTTATGCAAAACTTCTAAGCTTAAACTCTTCTTTTTCCTGAGGTGATTTTTTTATAAAAAATATATTTGAAAGCTAATTTATCTTTTTTTTGCAGGTACTTTCAAATGAGTCCAGCTCACGTAAATCTTAAGATTTTTTCGAAATATTTTAGCAGGGGTCTTAAAATATATTAGATTATATAATTCCGTTTGATAAATGGTAGCACTTTTATTTTTTATTTATTTTTTGTATGCAGAGTGATGCACCCTAACGTAGATGGGTATATGATTATTTACATTCGTACTGGTATTATTTAATTTTCGAAAATATTCGAAGCGTGAATTTATATTTGCTATTTCGACTATTCGCATATTTAGGTAATGGATTACGGATTCATTTTGCAGTGCTTACATATTGGACAATGAGTATTGAGAGCGTAGAAGTCGTGGTAATATTTATTACCTAGGAATTATGTGTATAAGTAATGTAAATGTATGACGTTAATACATACATATGGATCTATATATTTATACCTTTCATGAGCATGAAATGGTATTATAACTTTGGTCCGATGTTTGTAAGTACCAGAACAAAAAGAGATAGACCCATGAAAATGTATACTTATATGATCAGAACGTCGAGCTGAGTTGATTTAGCCATGTCCGTCTGTCCGTCTGTCCGTCTGTCCGTCTGTCCGTCTGTCCGT
>NW_023475140.1:0-3301 GCF_013731165.1 Rhagoletis pomonella
ACATTTTCTACAAAACTGCATATATACTAACACCCAAATTCATAAAAGTAAAGAAGACTTTAACTGCTCTATAAATCGAAAATTTTTATGAAAATATATAGAGCTCTATAAATCTATTTTATTTTTTATGAATAAGGTCACACAATTTTTTCTAAAATGGAATTTGGAATTCCCATTTTTGAAGATTTCGTTGTAGTATTCGCCATAATTTTATATAGAGTTATTTTTAAGAGGCTTCCATAAGGAGCCCTGTCGTCGGAGGAGAAAGAGAGGTGGGTCAAGTTATTTTTTTTTTAACAGCCTCTAATTGAAATTTCTTTAAAATTTTATAGATTTTCTGGGGCAAACCGTAGTTCAATATGCATCAATTGAGGAAAAATCTCGCTGGAGTTGGAAAAAACGAATTTTGCTACTTCAACTTCAAGTTCTTCTGTTTTGGATTTCTCATACACAGAATACAATTTTAAATTTATGCTTAATGAATTGTTAAATTACTTTGTACTTTAATTTACTTTTTTCTATAATCTGTAAGAAATTTACCAATCTTAATTTGTAGATTAGAAAGCACAAAATACAAAAATTTAAACTTTATCCAAAAGTTATTTTAAAAAAAATTTCCACTCGCAACAATCATATGATTTCCGTAGAAAAATCTTTACTTCCGCAGCATACTTAACTGTTATAGCAATCAACAACGAACTGTTACAGTTGCTGTCTTTATTGGCATTTACGATTTTTTGTTTGTTTGTTTCTTCTTTCATTTTGCCAGTTTGTTGAATGCAACCTAGAAAGCTTTGAAGTTGAATGTACATATGTATGTACGTATTTCAAGCTCTGCACTATTTTCCTCTTCAGCGTGTGATGCATAATTTACGCCTTGCAACGTCAAGGTAACTTTATTCAAAACAAACACACAAAAAAGCAACAACAAAGTCGATTATCGGAATGCCAATTTGTATACAAAAAAACGACAAAAACTTTAGGTGTACAAGCTAGTTACTCCAATAGATTGTAAAAAGACGCGCCAAACGTGACTTGGAATCTCAAATAAACATAAACGAGAAAAATCATAACAAATGAAATACATACATATGTATTTATGGATGTATGTATGTATGTATGTATGCAGGTGTAAGGCAGAAAAACATGCAGCATTCCGAAATAAAACCGGTCAAAAACGCCTGTAGGTTTTGGCGCAAAACAGGGGGAAATAAATATAAAATTGCATAATATTATGGCGCCAGCAGCAAAAGTAGTTAGTAGTGTGGCGGCCTCAGCGGCCGCGGCGGCGGCGGCGGCGGCGGAAGACCTGCCGGTTGCATGAGCGCTAGCGGTACGTCACAGATGTAGCAATGCGTTAGTGTTGTTGCTCTATGATGGCTATTTAACACCAACCGTGAACGAGTTGAATTGTTTACAAATGACTTGCGGCGAGCATCGCTTGTGATGCCGTCATATTATTTTTCCATTGCTAACTATTAAATAAACTTATAATTTAATAATGACATTAAATGCCTTTTCCGCGCATTATCAACGCAGTATACGATGAATAACTACATACATACATACATACATACTCGCATATGAAAAACATTTTTGGTTGATAACTAGTTTTCTGTGCTCAACAGGTTATCCAAAATTTTGTAACTTTATCCGTAGTGTCCGTAGTTTAATGTGTGTGTGTGTGCGCTTGTTGGCACGCCTGGCTTGATTGTGTAAAATATTTAAGTAACTGCAACTTGCGGCACAGTATTATACAATTGAAATAAATGAATGAGCCACGGACTCTCTTCGGATTTTACTAAATGCGCTTGATCGGTTGATTGAGCTAATTAAGATTGTAATACAAGCTATCATTTAAATGTTTCTTAATTTGTTTTATTTTTAGCGAAACCTTAATTGCGAAGAAAAAGGCAAATTTATCTGTTATGTTGCTTATACTACAAGCATACTTGCATTTATAGTTAAGATAAAGCCGAACTAAATAAAGAAAAGAAAATAAGAAAAACACCACCGTGGCTTACATAAAACAAAAGACTTAAGCAACGAACCTGATTAACTAAATAAACATCGGGGACTCAATATTCAATGTTAATTTTAACTTTACAGTTGAATAGTAAATTCTTCTAACAAGCGATATATAAGGTCAGCATTAACATCAGTGATGACAGTTAGGTCTCAAACAAGTTTTCAAATTCGAAAATACGTTTTGTGAAAATCGCTGATAGCAAGTTTTGAACCTGGAATGGGGAAGAAGCCTCTGCCCGGCTGTTTGATGTCCTCGCAAGGACAAAAGCTGACATCACCGCCAACCAAGAAATGCGTTGGACGGGGAAAGGCAAGAAATGCCTTGGTCTTGCGACGTCTACTACAACTGTCATATAAAGGAGCGCAAATTGGGTGTTGGTGCTTGGTGACTTCAATGCAAGGATGTGCAAGGAAGGGATCTTTGAAACCACCGCCTTCTGGTGACCAGTGGTTAGTAGACAAATGTGTCACTGGAAATCGTGAACCTGAATTGTTTGTGAAAATGTTGGACCAAAATGTTTCAATGAAAAAAATGTTTTGGGAGGGACAAAGTTCGCCAGGTCTCAAAAGGTGTTTGAAATATAGCAAAAGTATATATATTTTTTTTGTTGCAAAACAGTTATGGGGCAGTATGACATTCCAGAGACCACTATTATGCCTATACATACATACATACATACATGTGCACATTTAAAACTATCCAGCAACAAAACCAGAAATATCTTCAACTAAAATAAGAGGTGAATATTTATGTACTCGTATGTTTGTATAAGGAAACGCCTGTGATGCAGAAAATCAAAAGAAAAAAGTAACAAACTAAAGGCCGAATAACTGCAACATTTGTAAAAGCAGAAAGTGGTCAAACAGCCATGACATATGTATGTATGTGTACATATGCACTTATACATAAATACCGGATAACTTAAACGCACACTTTTTTGTTGCTGTTGTTGCTGTCTTTGATTAACAGAAATTGCATGCACCACTAGCAATCGCAGCGGATAGCAAAAGCTTTGCCTTTATTTTTCTTTTCTTTGTTTTAACCAAATCCAAAGCCAAACATTGCTTAACTTTGTCGACTAGTCGCCAATTGCCGATAGCCATCGAAGACTTTGTCCAAAATCTCTAAGCATGTAGCGCTGCATTTTGCTGCGGATCGTAGTGCTTAACGGTTGTGGTCGCGTTCGTAACGGTAAACGAAAAGTAAAGGCGTGCAAAAGGTCCAACTAATTGGGCTGCAGCGGTGAAAAGGATATTGAAGTGGAAAAAATTT
>NW_023475141.1:0-3301 GCF_013731165.1 Rhagoletis pomonella
TGCGCAGGCGTTTAGTTTTTCGCATCGTGTTTTTACATATTCGTAATTGAAATTTTTTTGTAATAGAATCAATTGGTGGTAGTTCATGATTGTGTGTGGATTAATATCACAACACTGAGGATTTGGCAAAAGCCTTTTTCTTCTATTAAAAAACAACACTTACGGGGCAATGTTTATTGTAAGAACAACATTTTTTTCTATGAATCGACATACTTTAAGCATTGTTGACGCTATTTCCATTTGAATGAGGAAATAGCGTCAATGACTTTATTTCCAAATTTTTGTTGACTTTATTTCGCTTTTGAAAAGGTAATAATGTCAATTGACTTTATTTCGCACCAGGGTGGGAAATAAAGTCAATTGACATTATTTCCATTGACCTTATTACCTGTCACCTTCTCGAATCGATAAATTGTTGCTTACCCGTTGCAACCTTTAAAATTTGTACCTAACTTTAAATTTTGGTTTGGTTTTGGTTCATGAGTTAGATATTTCAACCAAGGTTTTGGTTTTTGCTAACAGTTGCTCTTGCTCTATATTTGCTTATGTTGCATTGCCAACCTTTGGAACTTTATGACGAATGTAGTGAAGTTTCACTCTAGGAAGTGTAGTGAAGTTTCACTCTACGGAATAACAAATTTATTTTTACCCGTAAGATAAGAAAACGAAAACACTTTAAAGTGAGGAACAATTTATCTGCCCTGTTAGTAAAGGCAACTTTACTGCTTACATTAGAAAACGGCCCTTAGGGCCCCCTTAGGGCCCCCTTAGGGCCGTTTTCTCATCTATGCTTTAAATTACCAGCCACTTTATCGTCTCGAAATACGAGTTTTCGTTTTCTCATCAGCGCATTTATTTCTCGAATTGATAAATTGTTGCTTACCCGTTGCAACCTTTAAAATTTGTACCTAACTTTAAATTTTGGTTTGGTTTTGGTTCATGAGTTAGATATTTCAACCAAGGTTTTGGTTTTTGCTAACAGTTGCTCTTGCTCTATATTTGCTTATATTGCATTGCCAACCTTTGGAATTTTATGACGAATGTAGTGAAGTTTCACTCTACGGAATAACAAATTTATTTTTACCCGTAAGATAAGAAAACGAAAACACTTTAAAGTGAGGAACAATTTATCTGCCCTGTTAGTAAAGGCAACTTTACTGCTTACATTAGAAAACGGCCCTAAGACCTCTAAGGGCCGTTTTCTCATCTAAGCTTTAGATTACCGGCCACTTTATCTTCTCGATACACGAGTTTTCGTTTTCTCATCAGCGCATTAATTTCTCGAATCGATAAATTGTTGCTTACCCGTTGCAACCTTTAAAATTTGTACCTAACTTTAAATTTTGGTTTGGTTTTGGTTCATGAGTTAGATATTTCAACCAAGGTTTAGGTTTTTGCTAACAGTTGCTCTTGCTCTATATTTGCTTATGTTGCATTGCCAACCTTTGAAATTTTATGATAAATGTAGTAAAGTTTCACTCCCGGAAATGTAGTGAAGTTTCACTATACGGAATAACAAATTAATTTTTAACGGCAAGGTAAGAAAACGAGAACACTTTAAAGTGAGGAACAATTTATAAGGTTTTGGTTTTTGCTAACAGTTGCTGTTGCTCTATATTTGCTTATGTTGCATTGCCAACCTTCGGAATTTTATGACGAATGTAGTGAAGTTTCAGTCTAGGAAGTGTAGTGAAGTTTCACTATACGGAATAACAAATTTATTTTTATCGGCAAGGTAAGAAAACGAAAACACTTTAAAGTGAGGAACAATTTATCTGGCCTGTTAGTAAAGGCAACTTTACTGCTTACATTATAAAACGGCCCTTAGGCCGTTTTCTCATCTATGCTTTAAATTACCGGCCACTTTATCGTCTCGATATACGAGTTTTCGTTTTCTCATCAGCGCATAAATTTTTCGAATCGATAAATTGTTGCTTACCCGTTAAAACCTTTAAAATTTGTACCTAACTTTAAATTTTGGTTTGGTTTTGGTTCATGAGTTGGATATTTCAACCAAGGTTTTGGTTTTTGCTAACAGTTGCTCTTGCTCTATATTTGCTTATATTGCATTGCCAACCTTTGGAATTTTATGACGAATGTAGTGAAGTTTCACTCTACGGAATAACAAATTTATTTTTACCCGTAAGATAAGAAAACGAAAACACTTTAAAGTGAGGAACAATTTATCTGCCCTGTTAGTAAAGGCAACTTTACTGCTTACCTTCGAAAACGGCCCTAAGACCTCTAAGGGCCGTTTTCTCATCTAAGCTTTAGATTACTGGCCACTTTATCTTCTCGATATACGAGTTTTCGTTTTCTCATCAGCGCATTAATTTCTCGAAGGTGACAGGTAATAAGATCAACGGCAATAAGGTCAATTGACTTTATTTCCCAACCTGGTGCGAAATAAAGTCAATTGACATTATTACCTTTTTAAAAACGAAATAAAATCAATTGACATTATTTCTCTTTCAAACATTAAATTTGCTTAGCTTCGCGGCGGCCCGCGTCAGCGCGCCACACCGCGCGCGTCGCGCTCGCGCCCCGCGTACCCAGCGCGACCGGCGCGCACACCACGTCACGCTACGCCGCGGCCCCCCGTCCCCCCTTCCCCGTCTACCGACGTGCTGTAACGCAGGTAGATTTATTTTTTGTATACGTTGAAATAAAATTTTTATATATTTTAAACATCGAGGGTTTATATTCAATAATACCCCCTATCTGCACACTTTTCACAAAGATGAGATTCTGATATAAAAATCCACCTAAGCTTTAACTGTCATCAGTGATATTAATGTTACCTTATATAACGACAGGTAATAAGTCCCAGATGGTTTCTAAAATCACAAATTAGTTTTTGTGCAAATTGCAGATAGAGGGTATTAATGAATTCAAGCCCTCGATATTTCACATTTTTATATTTGTAAGTTATTGGAAGCAGGGGTGCCAACTTGGCTCAAACCGTGCCATTTGTTCCTATTTTACTTCAAATGGCACTTAATTTTTCAATTTGGCACAAAATGCCAAAATGGCACTTTTGTTAAAAAAATAACATTTCAATACATTTTTGTGAAATCCTTTGCGTGCACTTCTTTTTTTCAACTAAAATTTTCTAATTTATAAAGGCTTTTCAACTGGTTTATCTTATTTTATCATTGCACTTTTGTTTTGAAAATGTGGCTTTATTTTATTGCTAAATGTGAATGATTAAAAGGAATTACACCTTTTTTGGCACTTTTATTTTTCTATTTGGCACATTTTGGCACTTTTTTTATCCTCAATATGGCACCTCATAACTAAG
>NW_023475142.1:0-3300 GCF_013731165.1 Rhagoletis pomonella
ATATTCATGAATTCATTTTATTTTTTGACTCCCAAAGTAGTGGTTTTGGTCGACAATTGGCCTAGTATTTTTCTGTCTATTTTCAACTAGTATGATACTGGTATATTTCTGACCGAAATCTGACAATTGCCATCTCGTAGGACATCCCCATGTTAAAAATACCAGTTGGTTGCATGGATAAAGATAGTTGGCTGACTAGTTGGGCATGTGGTTCATACTAGTTGTGAAGTAGTTTACAACTAGTACATTTGACTACAGGGTTATTATGAGAGCTTTCATGCCGACATTAGTCTGTTCAAATGATTTAGATTTCCATGTACATATTTACATATTTACACATGCGTATACTGACATTTTTCCCACGTTAAGATATTACGGATTGTCAAATTATCTATATACTAGCAGACCCGGCGAACTTCGTCCCGCCCAAAATTTTTATATATTTTATTGAAACTTTTTGGTCCAACATTTTCACCAACAATTCACGTTTACGATTTTCATTGGCACATTTGTCTGCTAAGATTAAGGTTTGGTGGTCATTTGCCGCTTTAAATAACCTAAGGAAAGTGTTATATCCGTTCTTGAAATTCTCCAGTTGTGCGGCATTTCTTAGCACGGTTATTCGCAAAGCGAAATAAATTTTTTCCTCTTCACTCCCTGGCGCAACAATGACCCGGTTCTATAGTGAATGTCCTAGAAGCTTTACAGTATAGTAGGTGGCAATTTCAAAATGGGTGCGAATCATTACGAAATACCTTAAAAGTTTGAACGCATAATAATATTGGAAAATCGCATCCATTGGGCCAATTGCAACGCAAGAGCGTTCGATATACTCAATGGTGCAACAGGTCGATTTAATCTGACCTTCACGGCCCCTTTTCTCACTTGGCTATTTTTAGTAATAGCTCGCGTTCAGCACCAATTGGCAGCACGTTTTTGCAATAGTATTACATACATATTTAAAATATTAGCCAAATCGGATCATAAATAAGATTTTTAGTAATAACTGAACTACAACGCCAACTGTCGGACTAAATTGTGAAACTAAACCATCCAGAGACCCACTCAAATACACAAAAAGTTTCGTTAAAATCCGTACAACCATTTAGGAGGATTTCACTCACAAACACACCTACAGAAGAATAAAAAATTCATTCAAAGATAGCTAAAGGTCGGTACGTTTGTAGGCCTCACACCCCTTTTCAAATAGCCCAAATTTTCTACATGAGTATGGGCTTGATTTCAACTACATACATATCTCCATACGAAGTTCCAGTACTGTAGCATGAATACTTTCAGAGCTATGCAGTATAAAAATTCGATTTATATGGGAGGTGCTACGCCCCCCTTTCCAACAGCTGCCCTTTTTCTTCATGAGTATGCCATTGATTTCGTATATCTCCATACCAAGTTCCAGAACTCTACCATGAACACTTCCAAAGTGATGCAGTATGAAAAATTCCGTTTGTATGGAAGATGCCACGCCCCCTTTTCCAATAGTTCCAATTTTTCTCCAAGAGTATGCGATTGATTTCGTATATCTCCATACCAAGTTCCAGAACTCTACCATGAACATTTCCAGAGATTGATTTTTTTTTTTAGCCTAAAACCATCCTTGGGACACGTGTGGCAGGTGGCAGTTTCAAACAAATCGGTTCAGCCGCTCTCGAGCCTTGCGAAAACTAAAAAACGGCTTTCAAAATATATATTAGTTGAGATATATTATAATTATATTTTGACAGTATCCGTTGTTTCTGATGGGCGCAAAAATATCTTGCTTAGTGACGAATTCGCCCCTTGATATGGTGGTTGCTCAAAGCTATTTATATTCGAAATTGCATGAAAACTGGAAAACAGGAACCTATAAGCTTATCCAGGCAAAAAGCTACCTAAGTACAGAATTTAAAGCAAATCGGACCATAAATTCGATTTCTTCGAATAGATCGGTCCCTGGTCCACTTCTCGGATAACATGGATCATATATGCTAATATGTGCTAAAAATCTACCTACGTACCGAATTTTAAGCAAATCGGACCATAAATACGATTTTTTCGAATAGATCAGTCCCTGGTCCACTTCTCGGAAAAAATGGACCATATATCCTAATATATGCTAAAAAACTACTTACGTACCGAATTTTAAGCAAATCGGACCATAAAATTGATCACATATGCTAATACATGCTAAAAAGCTACCGGCGCACCGAATTTTAAGCAAATCGGACCGTAAATTCGATTTTTTCGAATAGATCGGTCCCTGGACCACTTCCCGGAAAAAATGGGTCATATATGCTAATATATGCTAAAAAGCTACTTACGTACTAAATTTTAAGCACTTCGGACTATAATACGATTTTTTCGAATAGACCGGTCCCTGGTCCACCTACAAGAAAAAAGTAAAATTTTTTTACCCTAAAACATGGTGGTTACCAAAAGCTATTTGTATACAAAATTTCATTAAAATCGGACCAGCCGTTCGCGAGATTACCTGTTACAAAGAAAAGGGACTTCTCTTTATATAATTAGTATAGATGTAAGCATCTCTAAATACCGCAGATAAATGAATTTATATGAGAGCTAAACTCACACTGAGGTCATTAGTCTGGGTACTTACTATATTACATTTTTCACAGTTTTGTTTACATTTTATGAGATGAATTTGCAAAAATGTATATTTAATGACGATTTAATCAGCCGTTCGAAAAAAAAATGGGCGCAAGATCACGTATATTAGGAAAGTTCAATTAAAAAAATTCACTGGAATATTTCACTTCCTCCTCTAAGAGATTGGTTTTAGAGCATAATCAACCATATTTTTGCTATTACCAATCAAAATTCTAAAAGAGCGGATTTTCGGCCCACGCTAATATACATAAAGAGTTGTAGACTAGAGATGGGTGCGATATATCGATCCGGACCCACGTTACTTATTTCAAAATGGCCGGGATGCACGGTATCGGGAGGGTCTTTAAAAATTTGCGGGAGGGACGGACCAATATCCTTCCCAAAAACTCCCGATAAAATTCGGCACTTCCAAAAACTACACTGTAGGGAACATCTCAAATTTTGAAATGACACAAAAAACACCGAAAAACGTGAACTTAAGATTGGGTCGTAGAAGAGGGATCTGTATACCGTTTTTCTAGATCAAGTCATTTTCCGAAGATATTTTAATTTTTATGAAACAAAATTTAAATTTTAACAGAGGAAAAAAACAAAAAAATAACTTTATTTATGTATATCCGATCAGTTCGTATTTTGTGAAAATCTTTTAGTTTGTGATAGGCTTGTCTGATCTGT
>NW_023475143.1:0-1841 GCF_013731165.1 Rhagoletis pomonella
AGGTCTTTTATCATAACTCCTCCATTTATGCAGCTAGGAACATGAAACTTCGCACCATTTTCACTCATTATCAACAGAATACTTACAGTGAAAATAACAAGGATCGGATGACTACAACATATATCTTCCATACATCTGATTGTTCAGATATGGGATTTTACTGTAAAACTTCTTTATTTGAACAGCTAAAACCGATAAATTTCGTAAGATATTTTATAAATAATAATACAAAGTCTACTGAGAAAATCATCAAAATCTATGCTGTATAAGCTTTATCTCCTATAGCACTGATTGTTCAGATACCAGTTTTTGCCATATATCTCCTTTATGTAGGAAACTTAACCCAATAAATTGTGTTACCGGTTTACATACCGATCACATAGCAGTGAAAATCACTTAGATTGGTGCCATATAAAGTATATCTTCCATACCTCTGATTGTTTAGATGCGATTTTTTATATAAGTATGTAACTCCTCTATCAATGTATGCACATGTATTCAAAAGCAGTAATCTGTCAAAGTAAAATTTGCAGATGTTCATGAAAGGTATGAAGCCTTCGGCATAGCCGAAGACAGCGCTGCTCTTACTTGTTTCACCTATTTTCCATTCTATAAGTTTTTTTAAAACAACATGTACTCCTATATTATCAAATGCGCTTTGGAAATCAATTGCTAGTATAGAAAGGTGGTTTTTTATTGACAAATTTTTACTTATCAGATGGTCAATATATAGGAGAGCATCTGTTGTGCTAGATCCCTTTTTAAAACCAACTTGGTGTTTGGCAAATTTGACGAGTTGAGGTACCACATTAGTCTATTTGCTACCATTTTTTCTTGCAATTTTCCTAAGCACGGCAGTAGGGATATAGGCCTATAGTTTTGGATGTAGTTGTTGTTTTTATTGGGTTTGAGTATGGGTACAATTGTTGCTACTTTAAAGTTTTGTGGTATAATCTTATTTTCATAAGACTGGTTGTATAGTGCAAGTATTCGCCTTTTAATGTCAATAGGAGAGTTTTATACGTTATCTTATCATGGCCTGGCGTTGTACTCCTGGAATTCCTCAAACATGCTTGAAGTTCCTCAATTGTGAAACTAGTTTCTAAAAAGAGTGAGTTCTTATTGGGAGAATAATTAATTTCAGCGTTTAATATACTATTTTTATACCTTTCATGAGCATGAAATGGTATTATAACTTTGGTCCGATGTTTGTAAGTACCCGAACAAAAAGAGATAGACCCATTAAAATGTATACTTATATGATCAGAACGTCGAGCTGAGTTGATTTAGCCATGTCCGTCTGTCCGTCTGTCCGTCTGTTTGTATGCAATCTAGTCTCTCAGTTTTCGAGATATCCGGATGAAATTTGGTAGGTGGGTGTATTTTTATAATGTATTAATCATTTGTCGGAACCGGAAGAATCGGACCACTATAACATATAGCTCCCATACAACTGATTGTTCAGATATGAGATTTTTCGTTATAACTTCTCCATTTATGCAGCTACGAACATGAAATTTTGCAGTACTTGCACCCATTATCAACAGAATACTTACAGTGAAAATTACAAAGATCGGGTCACTATAACCTATAGCTCCCATACAACTGATTGTTCAGATATAAAATTTTTCGTTATAACTCCTCCATTTATATAGGTAGGAACATGAAATTCCGCACTATTTTCAATAATTATCAACAGAAAACTTACAGTGAAAATTAAAAAGATCGGGTAACTATAACCTATAGCACCCATACAACTGATTGTTCAGATATGAGATTTTTCGTTATAATTCACCATTTATGTAGCTAGGACCATGAAATTTCGCGCTGTTTTCACTCAT
>NW_023475143.1:1941-3299 GCF_013731165.1 Rhagoletis pomonella
AGGTCTTTTATCATAACTCCTCCATTTATGCAGCTAGGAACATGAAACTTCGCACCATTTTCACTCATTATCAACAGAATACTTACAGTGAAAATAACAAGGATCGGATGACTACAACATATATCTTCCATACATCTGATTGTTCAGATATGGGATTTTACTGTAAAACTTCTTTATTTGAACAGCTAAAACCGATAAATTTCGTAAGATATTTTATAAATAATAATACAAAGTCTACTGAGAAAATCATCAAAATCTATGCTGTATAAGCTTTATCTCCTATAGCACTGATTGTTCAGATACCAGTTTTTGCCATATATCTCCTTTATGTAGGAAACTTAACCCAATAAATTGTGTTACCGGTTTACATACCGATCACATAGCAGTGAAAATCACTTAGATTGGTGCCATATAAAGTATATCTTCCATACCTCTGATTGTTTAGATGCGATTTTTTATATAAGTATGTAACTCCTCTATCAATGTATGCACATGTATTCAAAAGCAGTAATCTGTCAAAGTAAAATTTGCAGATGTTCATGAAAGGTATGAAGCCTTCGGCATAGCCGAAGACAGCGCTGCTCTTACTTGTTTCACCTATTTTCCATTCTATAAGTTTTTTTAAAACAACATGTACTCCTATATTATCAAATGCGCTTTGGAAATCAATTGCTAGTATAGAAAGGTGGTTTTTTATTGACAAATTTTTACTTATCAGATGGTCAATATATAGGAGAGCATCTGTTGTGCTAGATCCCTTTTTAAAACCAACTTGGTGTTTGGCAAATTTGACGAGTTGAGGTACCACATTAGTCTATTTGCTACCATTTTTTCTTGCAATTTTCCTAAGCACGGCAGTAGGGATATAGGCCTATAGTTTTGGATGTAGTTGTTGTTTTTATTGGGTTTGAGTATGGGTACAATTGTTGCTACTTTAAAGTTTTGTGGTATAATCTTATTTTCATAAGACTGGTTGTATAGTGCAAGTATTCGCCTTTTAATGTCAATAGGAGAGTTTTATACGTTATCTTATCATGGCCTGGCGTTGTACTCCTGGAATTCCTCAAACATGCTTGAAGTTCCTCAATTGTGAAACTAGTTTCTAAAAAGAGTGAGTTCTTATTGGGAGAATAATTAATTTCAGCGTTTAATATACTATTTTTATACCTTTCATGAGCATGAAATGGTATTATAACTTTGGTCCGATGTTTGTAAGTACCCGAACAAAAAGAGATAGACCCATTAAAATGTATACTTATATGATCAGAACGTCGAGCTGAGTTGATTTAGCCATGTCCGTCTGTCCGTCTGTCCGTCTGTTTGTATGCAATCTAGTCTCTCAGTTTTCGAGATATCCG
>NW_023475144.1:0-3299 GCF_013731165.1 Rhagoletis pomonella
GAAGCCAAGTCCTTCTCCACCTGGTCTTTCCATCTCAGTGGGCACCTCCCTCTTCCTCTGCTACCACCAGCGGGTTCTGAGTTCAATACTTTCAGAGCTGGAGCGTCGGTGCCCATTCGAACGACATGACCCAGCCATAGGAGCAGCTGTATTTTAATTCGCTGCACTATGTCCATGTCGTTGTAAAGCTCATACAGCTCATCGTTCCATCGTCTGCGGTACTCGCCGTCACCAACGCGTAAAACCCGTAAATCTTCCGCAAAAGCTTTCTCTCGAATACTCCAAGAGCCGCCTCATCGGATGTAGTCATTGTCCATTCTTCTGCGCCATATACCAGCACGGGCATGATGAGTGACTTATAGAGCGTGGTTTTCGTACGTCGAGAGAGGACTTTACTCCTGAATTGCCTACTCAGTCCAAAGTAGCACTTGTTGGCAAGAGTGATTCTACGTTGGATTTCAATGCTGACATTATTATCGGTGTTAATGCTGGTTCCCAAGTAAACGAAATTCTCTACTTTCTCGAAATTGTAACTGTCAACAGTGACGTGGGTGCCAAAGCGCGAATGTGCTGACTGTTTGTTTGATGACAGGAGATACTTCGTCTTGTCCTCGTTTACCACCAGACCCATGCGCTTTGCTTCCCTATCCAACTTGGAAAAGGCAGAACAGACTTCGCGGTTTTTGTTACCGATGATGTCGATGTCATCGGCATAAGCCAGCAATTGCACGCTCTTGTAGTAAATTGTTCCTGAGCGGTTCAGTTCTGCAGCTCTTATTATCTTCTCCAACATCAGATTAAAGAAGTCACATGAAAGGGAGTCGCCCTGTCTGAAACCCCGTTTTGTGGCGAACGGCTCGGAGAGGTCTTTTCCAATTCTGACGGAGCTGGTGGTATTGCTCAACGTCATTTTACACAGACGTATGAGTTTTGAGGGGATGCCAAATTCAGACATAGCGGCGTATAGGCAACTCCTTTTAGTGCTGTCAAAAGCGGATTTAAAGTCGACAAATAGGTGGTAAGTGTCGATCCTTTTCTCGCGGGTCTTTTCTAAGGTTTGACGTATTGTGAATACCTGGTCTATGGTGGATTTTCCAGGTCTAAAGCCACACTTATAAGGCCCAATCAGTTCATTTACGGTGGGCTTCAGTCTTTCACACAATACGCTCGATAAGACCTTGTAACCTATGCTTAGAAGGCTGATCCCGCGGTAGTTGGCGCGAATGGCGGGGCACCTTTCTTGTGGATTGCGCAGAGCACACTTAAATTCCAGTCGTCGGGCATGCGTTCATCTGGCCATATTCTGCATAAGAGTTGATGCATGCACCTTATCAACTCCTCGCCACCGTACTTGCATAGCTCAGCTGACAGGCTTTCAGCTCCAGCAGCTTTGTTGTTTTTCAGCCGCGTTATTGCTATTCGTACCATGTCATGGTCAGGCGGAGGGACATCGACTCCGTCATCATCTACTGCGGGCTCGGGTTCCTCTTCTCCACAACTTTTCGTGCTGCTACCATTCAGTAAGGCGGAGAAGTGTTCCCTCCATAATTTAAGTACGCTCTGAACATCGGTTACTAGGTCGCCATTGTTGTTCTTACAGGAGTACGCCCTGGTCTTGAAATCTTCCGTAAGTCGCCTAACTCTCTGGTACAATTTTCGGGCATTCTTCCTGTCGGCCAGCATTTCAAGCTCTTCGCACTCACGTATTTCGGCCTCTCTCTTCTTATTGCGGCAAATACGTCTCGCTTCCCTCTTCAGATCCCTATAGCGGTCCTACATAGCGCGCGTTGCGCCCGATCGCAGCGTGGCCCTGTAGGCGGCATCTTTTTTCTCTGCAGCTTCCTGACACTCCTCATCGTACCAGTTGTTCTTTCGGGCTCGCTGAAATCCAACTACTTCTTCGGCGGCGGTACTTAATGATCGGGAAATGTGGTTTTACTACTCGCATATGTCGGTTTGTTGGAGAGTGATCTCTGAGAGCAGGTGTGAGAGTCGAGTAGCGAAAGCATTGGTTGTCTGTTGTGACTGCAGCTTTTCGACGTTAAGCTGTCCTTACATATTTGGGCGCATATTTTTTGCTGCACAGAGGCGGGTGCGTATCTTGGCTGCAACAAGATAGTGGTCCGAGTCGATGTTTGGGCCTCGGAGTGTGCGTACGTCTAAAACACTGGAAGCGTGCCTTCCGTCTATCACAACATGATCGATTTTGTTTCTCGTTTTTCGATCCGGAGACAGCCACGGAGCTTGATGATTCTTTTTATGCTTGAACCTATGCTTGGATGGCGGTGATGTCAGCTTTTGTTCTTACGAGGACATCAACCAGCCGGGCAGAGGCACCATCCCCATTAAGGGTCCGGACATTCCAAGTGCATGCCCTCAAATCGCAGTCCTTTAAACATTTGGCGTGGTCGTCATAATAAGGGTGGTCTCATCCGACGCATTGTTTCGCATCTTCACTGGAAGGGGTTTTTACGTAAGGGGTCCCAAACCCAGCGCACAGCCCATTGCTGGGACGTGGGCGGTTTCGCAACCAAATACACGTTTATATAGCGAGCCGCTTGCTCCAAGACAGACACCCGCTTGCAGCCGCACCTACTGGTCAACAGACGCTGCAGACTTCAGTGAGCCCTTAAACCGAATAAGTCGCAGTGGCCCCACCGAAGTTCCCTCTCTTTCTGCCGTGACCCAAGGCTCCTCTCGGATTGGTTAGCGCATCTCGCACATGGGTTGCTTCACGTTCTCTCGTTTACAAAGTTGCCTCATGTAAATGCTGCTTAAGCTACATTACATTGATTTTTTGTATGGAGACATTATTACGGTAGACGTTTATAGTAAGGATAAGTGAGTTATTAAATTATGTACATGTGGCATGAATAATACAAACAATACATATATGTGTACGTAGTAGGGATGTTGCGAATTTGGAATTTTAGACATCCGCGGATGCGAATGCGGATGTCATGTATTTTTAAGAAATAATTTGGATGGGTACACTAGGCGATTTAGGTAAATAAAAAATGGAAGGGTTAATAATTTTTAATAACCTGCCTTATCCTGAGTTTTGACCGAAAAAAAAAATCACCCGAAAATTTGTTTTCCGCCCATAGTAAATATGTACATGAAAACCAAAGGTGAAAAGTGAACCGGTTCGGGGAAAACTAAACTCATGATAAGACTGAATGTTTTTTTTGGTACTTGAATTTAAGAATTGGAACATTGTACTTAATCAAAACTTTTCGAAGGGTCGTAAATCAAACCTGCGCTTCTATATAACTACTCGCTCGAGGCGACAAACTTAA
>NW_023475145.1:0-3299 GCF_013731165.1 Rhagoletis pomonella
TTTCTTACAGACTAGTTACAAAATTAATATATGCAGGACACTAAAACTATTGATTAAACTGGATACAAGATTCAAAAGAAAGAATACAAAAGATTAATAAATAAATTTCTTGAGTAAGAGAAATCAAGTGAGATAGAATTCGAGATCAAATTAAGCTCATTTAAGGTACGTACCAAGGGGGCATTGCGCGCGTATTCAGTTCTATGGATTTCACAATAGAACGGCAAAATGTTACGCAAGACTCGCTGAGGGATGTTGAAATTTATGCGACCTAAGCGAAAAGGACAATCAACACTACCATTAATAATATTAAAAACAAAAGTCAGGGAAAGTACAGAACGCCTCGTTTCCAATGACTTAAGGTTAAGCAAAACAAACGACTACTGTACGGTGGTATAGGATCCGAAAAGTTTAAGGACCGCAATGCGAACTTAAGAAACACCTTTTGGACACGTTCTAACCTATTTATAAAAGTTTTGTGGAATGGCCTCCAAATATATGTAGCATATTCCAAAATGGGACGAACAAAAGATGAGTATAGTAATTTAATAGTATAGGGATCAGAGAATTTTACACAGTTCCGCCTCACGAAACCCAAAACAGAGAAGGATTTAGAAATCACAAGATTAATATGCCAACTAAAAGAAAAATTTGAAGTAAAAATGACGCCAAGATCTTTGGCCTCGGCAACAGAGTCTACCGAAGACTCCGCGATTGTATAACTCGTTGATAAAGGACTATGAATTTTTGCAAAAGTTACTTTAAAGCACTTTTTAATATTTAAAGAGAGGCGTGATTTTATGCACCAAAGATTGAGATTATTAATGTCGGCCTGAAGCAAAGTAGCATCCCTTTCGTTTCTGATCATTGAAAATACTTTCAGGTCATCGGCATATAGCAAAAAATTTGCGAATGAAAAACATGAGCTAATGTCATTTATGAATAATATAAAAAGTAAAGGACCTAAAATACTTCCCTGGGGTACCCCAGAGGAGGCAAGGAATGCATCTGACGAAATGTCATCTATCGAGACAACACAGCGCCTGTTGATCAAGTAGGATTTAATCCACTTCAAAAAAACAGAATGGAAGCCAAGATATGCTAACTTATTAAGTAAAATCGAATGAGAGACTCTATCAAAGGCTTTACTAAAGTCCGTATAAATACAGTCAACCTGGAAACCTGCAGAAAGAGACGTCATACAGTATTCACAAAATACAGCTAGGTTAGACACAGTAGATCGATTGGAAACAAAACCATGTTGGTTAGGCAGGATTAAACTTTTAGTGATAAAATACATTTTTTCTTTGACTATAGATTCAAAAAGTTTCGATACAGTTGATAGTTTAGAAATGGGCCTGTAATTGCTCGTAAACTCTTAAGTATAGGGTTAATAGAAGTAATTTTCCAATCCTCGATAAAGACACCCGACGCAAGAGACAAATTAAAAATACGATGTGGAGGTAGAATTAGAGCGGGACAGTTCTTGAGGAGAAGAGCAGAAAACCCATCAACATCCGCTTTCGTAGACGGTTTCAGCTTAGAAATGCCAGCTTCCACGTCATCAAGGGACAGAGTTAGAGTCCCAAAACTGAACTCCGTAGCTGAATCGTGGTTTATATCAGGCCAGGAATTACCATCATCACAGACATAGTTGGCACTAAAAAATTCAGCGAAGAGACTCGCCACCTCAGTAGGGCCACTAGCACATTTATCGTCCAAAAAGACAGTCGAAGGAATGCAAGAGCCACATTTCTTAGACTTTATGAACTGCCAAAAAGCTTTTGGACTAGATTTAATGTTCAACTCCACCCCCAAAATATAGTTTTTATAAAGGAATTTGTCTAAGCAATTAAAATCTTTAGCATATTTCTGATATTTATCAAAGAAAATCTGATTTCCTGTAACTTTAAACTTCTTGAAGAATTTATTCCTAGGGTTCTTTAACTTTTTTAACTCCCGATTATACCATGGTAGCTTATGTGGTTTATTTTTCAAAATAGGCACATTTTCCCTACATAAATCAACTAACGCTGTTTTAAAAGAATAATAGCAATTAGAAACATCCTGTCCTGAAAGTAATTCATCCCAATTGAGCATGGAAAGCGAGTTATTTAGCTTGCCGAAATCACAAGACTTGTAATTGAAGATAACTTGCTTAACAGGAGCAGATTTTAAAAATTTGTACAATTCAAATTTCAGTATTAGTGGCAGATGATGCATGTCCGACTGAGACATAGGACAATAACATTTCTCAATATTGCAGATTATATTGTCGCTTACAAAGATTAGATCTAGAATTCTATCTAACTTGTTAACATACTTATTAATTTGATTAAGATTTAGACTTAAAAGACTATCGATGAGGTATGACTCATGCGGGGCAGTTATATTGTTAGGAGTGAGCCCGAAGTTCGAAAAAGTGTCCGACCAACGCACATTGCATAAATTAAAGTCACCTAAAACACATAAGTGACTGTCGCCAAGTTTGTTCAAAACTAGAGAGTTGATATTATCAGCATGCGCATGATAAAGGTCATCCTTACTATTTGGTGGAATGTAGGAAGCCATGATGAACAAGGAATCGTTGAACGACGAGCCAGTGACACATACACAGATCTGATCAAGAAGCGAATTATCATTATCAAGCGCAACTAAATACGAATACAGATTGCGACGAACAGGAATTAAGACACCTCCTCCTCTTAAACATCCAGTTTTCGCAGCGTCTCTATCCTTTCGGTAGACATTATAAAGGTTAGCGTCAAAAAATTCATTATCATTAAAAACTGAATTCAACCACGTCTCAACAATAACAAAAACGTCATAGTCGAGCTGAGAACTAAAATTGCGAACTAATTCAGATTTAGTACGAATGCCAGAAGCGTTTTGGAAGTACAATTTCAAATTGGAAGCGCTCCCAACCGTCTCATTAAATATTGCGCTACTTGAGTTCTGGTGCATCGACTTTTTGAAAAAAGCGAAAGGGTCGTATTTTAACATTTGCAGGCCATATATTTTCATTATTTATCACTTTCTCATAGCTGCACTCAGAAACGCCTAGTTTGAAGCTTACTTTTTTGAGATCATTCAAGTTGGCTCCCTTCTTTACTAACATATAGCAAGTAAGAAATTTAGCGTCTACACAAGCATGTTTAGCAACATAACTGATAATTTCAGCTGCGGTGACTGTGGGCGAAAATGAGGATAAATGTAGCCACTTCTGGTTAGGGATGACACTTAATTCATTACTGTTGTTAGCTCCGATAAGTAGCGGTTGTTTCAGCTTCAAGCGCTTG
>NW_023475146.1:0-3299 GCF_013731165.1 Rhagoletis pomonella
TTTCTAACGCTGTTAATTTTTCGTCCGCGAATAGTTTCCACTTTCAGATTGCACCTTCTCTATCTATCTAAGTTCTCTGACAATAGTTGCGTTCGCGTAGCTGTTAATTGTTCATGTTTAAAGCCTGTATGCAGCTCTCAAGGAAAGCAAAAACTCCATATAAAATGACGTACAAGAAATGGCTAAGAAATTTTCTTGAGTCAAATTTCCTTAAGGCAGTACGCAGTTCTTAAGAAATTTACTACGCTTTCTACTACGGTCTTCTAAAGTTTTTTGTGAAAAAAGAGCACAAGGCAACCCAGGTTTGCAACAGAAATATATGCCCGTTCCATTATTTCTTGAGGAAAGAGTGAGGCAACAGGCTGTGAGGTATCAAAAATGTCAAAATTCCTTGGACACACACGCGAAATTATGGCAATTTTTTCTTGACCGTTTTCTTGAGAGCTGCATACAGGGCTTTAATCAAAACTTTCAGGTTTTTGCGTTCGCGTACGCAAAAAACTTGCAAATGAGGGGAAATTGAGAGAGCAAAGTGACATTTAATTTTGAGGGGAAGCTGCTGGTTTCTGCTGGAAAAATTTTTGCCAAAAGCAATTTGCCAACAGGAAAACAGCTGGTTTGAATTTACGAAAACACAAAATTGAATTTGATGGTTTGGAAGTTAAAAATTACAAAATGCGACTAATTAAACTTGCAAGAAGAAAGTAGTTATTTGTTTAATCAATAAACTGTGTCAAGATACCACTTTGTGATGAGTTTTCGTACGTTTTAAATTTTACACTTTTGAATGTAAACCAAAATTATATCAGGTGTTCGTCTAACTTGCAAGTTTCCCAAAATTTTCATCTTTACACATTCATGTTTCTGGCATGCGGGGGACGATATGTACTTGCCGATTTGTTTTACAAAAATTATTTAAAAATCAGATGTCTCGGTTGCTCAGAAAACCGGTTAATCGTTTCTGCAATTATTTCACATTGATTCTCTAAAGCAAATTTTCGATGTATTCTTTAAATGCATAAACCTAAAGGTAAATTTTATAGGAAATTAAACTAACAATTTATTAAAACTAGTAGTAACCCCCGAAATACGGGTGAGTACTTAGCTCAAAATCTATTTAAAGAACTTCGTGAAAGACAACAATTAATCTTGTATTGCTAGACACCTGATAACCCACGATAATTTTTAAGTTCTTAAAAGACATTACTCTACTCTAAGCTTCGTGCAGTGGGCCATGAGAAAACCGTCATCTTTAAGGTATGGTCCAACCTTTCACAATATCTGGTATTAGTCTTAATCTAAAACGCAATAATCATTGAAAATTGGCGCCGTTTATGGTGAAAAGCATTTAATATCACACTTTCAAACTAAAGCTTTCTTAACCCTAGAATCCTAACCTATTTGGGAGTAACGTAAAGCCTTAACATACGCCGTAGAGGCTTATGTACTTAAAAGATAACCTGTGAGCTAAAATATACTTAGTCCTGTCTTATTTTTTTTTAATGAATATTGAAGTTGTGAGTTTGACTAATAATAAAACATAGTTTTATTAATAAAAAGTATAGCCAGATTTATTTAAAACAACAAAACAAAAAGTAAATTTTGTGTTAAAATTAAAAAAAGACCCATTCCGTATACGCCTCGCAGACGTAGATTATATTTTAGGGTTAACCCTTTCAGTACAAAAATTCAACCACTGGTTCTAAAAAATTTTAAATATGTATACCGGCTAATTTTAGATCGCTCATTTTAAAAATCACATAAAAAAATGTGTAATGCTTTGAGGTTTGCGGTCATTCAGGGTCCTTTTTAATGGTCAGTGATATCCTAGGTGTTTAAAAAAGAAAGGGATCTCAGCTGTTTTTTTACATTTTTTGCTTTCGTGAATTATATTTCAAAACTATGAATAATACCTTTCCGAATCTCAATTCCACGGAAGTATGGTTAATATTTTTCAATAGATTATATTACTCACTATCGACTTTTCTGCCGCTTTTTACTTTTTTGACAAACACGGTCAACTGCAACTGCAGCTTGCACTTTAGTTTGATATATAGTTCAATTCTGTGGCTGTTACAGATCGGCCTAACTAAGTCGTATGTCTGAGCCATTATATACAGATTCTAAAGGCCTGAACTACAAAACATAGCGACATGTAACACATCATGCAAGTGCCAGTTTATATCATGTCGCTTATACATGTTTGAAAGTGATATATGAAGACATTGACGAATAAATTCAAATCAAATCATGCATCAATTTTATGCATGTCAACAAAAGGAACACATGCAACATATTCAGCATTATTATTTACATTGTATATACGGGAAGAGATTTTCCGAATTTTGCAAGCTCCTACTACGTATAGCAAAATTTATTAAGCAATCATCTAATTAAAAATCTATATACCAACGGTGGACAAAAGTGGCTCTTTGAGCCAAATGTGGCTCTTTGCTTAGCAAAGTGCGGCTCTTTTTACTTTCTCCTTGCTTAGAACATTTTTGCTCTTTTTATACCTTTCATGAGCATGAGATGGTATTATAACTTTGGTCCGATGTTTGTAAGTACCAGAATAAGAAGAGATAGACCCATTAAAATGTATACTTAAATGATCAGAATGTCGAGCTGAGTCGATTTAGCCATGTCCGTCTGTCCGTCTGTCCGTCTGTTTGTAAGCAATCTAGTCTCTCAGTTTTCGAGATATCCGGATCAAATTTGGTAGGTGGGTTTATTTTTATAATGTATTAATCATTTGTCGGAACCGGAAGAATCGGACCACTATAACATATAGCTCCCATACAACTGATTGTTCAGATATGAGATTTTTCGTTATAACTTCTCCATTTATGCAGCTAAGAAAATTAAATTTTGCAATACTTCCACCCATTATTAACAGGGAACTCAGAATGAAAATTACAAAGATCGGGTCGCTATAACCTATAGCTATCGTACTACTGATTGTTCAGATATAAGATTTTTCGTTATAACTCCTCCATTTAAGTAGCTAGTAACATGAAATTTTGAACTGTTGTCACTCATTATCAAAAGAATACTTTCAGAGAAAATGACGAAGATCGGGTCGCTATAACCTATAGCCTCCATACAACTGATTGTTCAGATATGAGACTTTTTTCCATAACTTCTCCATTTATGCAGCTAGGAACATGAAAATTCTCACCGTTTTCACTCATTATTAACAGAATATTTACAGTGAAAATAACAAAGATCGGGTCACTATAACATATATCTCCCTATTCATAACTCAAATGAATAAAAGAGAGTTTTGAAGATTTATATTA
>NW_023475147.1:0-3085 GCF_013731165.1 Rhagoletis pomonella
ATTTTTTTTTGTTATGCCAACACAATCAAGCGCAGCTATTCCGCTGCAATTCACTTGATCATGTGGTTGTTGGTATTGTTGGTTTTTGCTAATAATTCTATTTTTAGAATGTTTAACTTTTAGGTGTGCTCGTCCTTAAGTTAATTGTTTTTGTAATTTTTTTTGGCCTTATAACAATTATATTCAACAATTTATATTGAGCTCGAGGCCGTTTTTTAAATGAAAATTTTTTGTGGAAAAGCAACAATAATTTGAAAAAATGGTAGAAGTGATAGCTATTTCGGAAATCCCCACATTTCCTCATTAGACTTCTTTCAGTAGGATTCGAACCGACGATCCCACTGACTCAGCCAGTTGCCTATGCACCGTGCTAATTACGCCTTTTTTCCACTATTTTCATTTTATTTTTTTTTTGTTATGCCAACACAATCGAGGGCAGCTATTCCGCTGCAATTCACTTGATCATGTGGTTGTTTGTATTGTTGGTTTTTGCTAATAATTCTATTTTTAGAATGTTTAACTTTTAGGTGTGCTCGTCCTTAAGTTATTTGTTTTTGTTATTTTTTTGGCCTTATAACAATTATATTCAACAATTTATATTGAGCTCGAGGCCGTTTTCTAAAAATAGAATTATTAGCAAAAACCAACAATACCAACAACCACATGATCAAGTGAATTGCAGCGGAATAGCTGCGCTTGATTGTGTTGGCATAACAAAAAAAAAAAAATGAAAATAGTGGCAAAAAAAACAAACGATAATTTACAAGGCGTACTTAGCACGGTGCATAGGCAACTGGCTGAGTCAGTGGGATCGTCGGTTTGAATCCTACTGAAAGAAGTCTGATGAGGAAATGTGGTGATTTCCGGAATAGCTATCACTTCTACAATTTTTTCAAATTATTGTTGCTTTTTCACAATAAATTTTCATTTAAAAAACGGCCTCGAGCTCAATATAAATTGTTGAATATAATTGTTATAAGGCCAAAAAAATAACAAAAACAAATAACTTAAGGCCGAGCACACCTAAAAGTTAAACATTCTAAAAATAGAATTATTAGCAAAAACCAACAATACCAACAACCACATGATCAAGTGAATTGCAGCGGAATAGCTGCGCTTGATTGTGTTGGCATAACAAAAAAAAGAAATGAAAATAGTGGAAAAAAGCAAACGATAATTTACAAGGCGTACTTAGCACGGTGCATAGGCAACTGGCTGAGTCAGTGGGATCGTCGGTTCGAATCCTACTCAAAGAAGTCTGATGAGGAAATTTGGTGATTTCCGAAATAGCTATCACTTCTACCATTTTTTCAAGTTATTGTTGCTTTTCCACAATAAATTTTCATTAATAAAACGGCCTCGAGCTCAATATAAATTGTTGAATATAAATGTTATAAGGGCACAAAAAAAACAAAATAAAAAGAAAAAAAAAACAGGGGCGTTATAATTTAAAATTACAAAATTTTTTAGGAGATCGTGCTATTATTAAATTTTAAGTTTGATACATTTTGAAATCGGTTAGTAAAACAGGGCATTAGTGTTATATCTCAACATATGTAGTATCGAATATTTAGCACTATCACTATCGAAACAATCGAATGTATACACTATCGATAGTTTTCCAACACTACTAAATAGGTCGATATGGAAAAATAAATTGTTATTTTCTAGGAATGAAAATTGGGAAATCTTTAGTTATTTGCCGGTTGTTTTTGGGGTGGGGGCGAAGAGGGAGGGGGCATGGCCCCCTAAACCCCCCCTAATTTGAAAGGGGACAGCCGAACTTTACGAAAAGTCGCACCCCCTCCCCCTTCGGGGCCTCCCACAAACCCCTAGGGAACCGTTTGAAAATGGGCGAAAAACGGCATTTACCGAGGGAAATTGAGTAGTTTGAAGTGGAATATAACCCAACTAACAGAATCTGTGGGGTTTTTAAATAAAAGAAATTATCCCAAGGTGGTTATCAGGCGAAAGAAGGGGGGCTGAACACCTTTCGCAGAGAATACCTTCCTGCGTAGGCGGCCTTCGGCCGCACTTAGGGATTATAACCCTGACAAAGCAGAATTCTCTTTCTGTTTTGCGAAGAAAAGGAGATGAACACCTTTTGCAGAGAACACCTTTCTTCGTAGGTGGCCTTCGGCCGCACTTAGGGATTATAACCCTCACAAAGTAGAATTATCTTTCTGTTTTGCGAAGAAAAGGAGCTGAGCACCTTTTGCAGAGAAACCATTTCTGCGTAGGCGGCCTTCGGCTGCACTTAGGGATTATAAGCCTCACAAAATAGAATTCTCTTTATGTTTTGCGAAGAAAAGGAGCTGAACACCTTTGTATATTTTTAATGCTTACTGGGTTATACCCTATCTTCTTTTGTCTCTTATTCTTTTTCATATTTTGGAGTTTGACAGCTGAGCTCCGCCATTTAATTTGCATATGCAACCAAAGTCAGAGGCGTGATTTTGAAGGTGCTTTTAATTAAATAAATTGTGGTTAATTGGTTAGTATTAAAGTCATAAAGAAAGTTATAACTAATCGAGTAAAGTGTAAAGTAAAGGGGAATATAAAAATATATTGGTGAAGTGGCTGCTTTAAGGAGAATAGGAGTGATAAATGTACGCTAATCTCCGAATTTTACAAAAAATGGCATATTTCAAACCCAATCTGCAAACAAATTAGTGACCAAAAATTACAGAAGTGGGCGTTAAAATAATGCGTAGACCCTTGACTAGAAGTGTGTGCAAATTTTTTTTGGATCGGGTCACCGCTTTGGACACAATACCTCGAATTAGACCGGCAACGTACTAAAGAGTACCCTAAAAATTCTGTTTTGAAAGCTGTGGCTACCAGATGAATTAGTTTAAAATCGTGTTATACTGTTAAAAAGGCACCCTGTTTTTTATAATGGGCACGTTCAGAAGGCGCAACAGCTCAGTAACTGTTACGATTGCACCTTCTGAACGCGTTGTTTTGTACTTCTGATCAACTGAACAGTTGCGTAATAGATGATCGTAATATTTTTATAATCATCTGAGACAACAAGTTGGTGTATAACTTTGAGAGTTAAATTTGACAGCTAATGTATCAAACC
>NW_023475147.1:3095-3298 GCF_013731165.1 Rhagoletis pomonella
TTTTTAAATTGGGATACGGAAGGATCTACTTCCATAGGCTCCACGCGCCTTTGACTCGAATTATTACTATTTGCAAATGGTCTCTGAGTGTTTCCGTAGTTCTGTGGGCGACTAACTTGTTTTCCTTGTTTACCTACTGAATAATGTGGATTCTTGTGGCCCACACCGTGCTCAAGGTTAGGTGACTTCTGGTTAACAGGATT
>NW_023475148.1:0-3070 GCF_013731165.1 Rhagoletis pomonella
TAAAATTTTTAAAATGGGACTTAGCAACTTTTCTTTCTAAGCTAGCGATATATGAGATATTCTTTTTCACATCGGACACCAAATTTGGTGTCACACTTTCGATTGGCTTCAAATTTGTTATGAGTTCTATACATAAAATAAGCTAACACGTGTTCGAGGATTTTTTTTCGCTTTTTTCATTGCAGACATGATCTGTCAAAGTTTGAATTTTTCCGTGATTCTGACTAACATGTACTTCTTCAAATCGTTATATCTCGGGTCCCGCTGATCGTAGAGACTTCATCTTCACGTCATTTTAAAGCTAAGTAACGGGCTTAACATTTCTAGATAGAAAGGTCTAGGTCGTCAAGATTGTCCTAAAGCTAACTTAGCTATTAACAGTTGAACTATTTGAAGTTGATTTTCATAGTGAAGACCAGTAAATTAAGGATTTAAAATTATACCATCGTAATCCTTGTTTAATTCTCTATAAAAAACGTGGTTTAAAAAAATTGGGGTTTTTCAAGACCTAAATTAAAATATTTTTCTTTATGACGAAATGGTTTACTTTGTGTGAGTCAGAAATTTTTTGTAATTTTTTTTTCGAAAACTTATGTTAACATATATTTGGTAAGGTGTTAAACATCGGTTTTTGCATAAAGTAAAATTTTATTGCAGATTCCGACAGAATACTTTCTTTTTCTTCTTATTTGGCGCTGTAACCACCTAAGCGATTTTGGCCGAGTTCAGCAAAGCACGCCAGTCGTTTCTCTTCTGTGCCAACTGACGCCAATCGGAAACGCCAAGTCCTGATCCACCTGATCTTTCCATCGCAGTGGGGCCCTCCCTCTTGCTCTGTTTCCGAGTTGAATACTTTCAGAGATGGAACGTCGGTGTCCATTCGAACGACATACCCAAGCCAGCGGAGCCGCTGTATTTTAATTCGCGGCATTATACCTATGTCGTTGTAAAGCTCATCGTTCCATCGTCTGCGGTACCCGCCGTCGCCAACGCGTAAAGGCCCGTAAATTTTCTGCAAAATCTTTCTCTCGAATACTCCAACAGCCGCCTCATCGGATGTTGTCATTGTCCATGCTTCTGCGCCATATACCAGGACGGGCATGATGAGTGACTTATAGAGCGTGGTTTTCGTACGTCGAGAGAGGACTTTACTCCTGAATTGCCTACTCAGTTCAAAGTAGCACTTGTTGGCAAGAATGATTCTGCGTTGGATTTCCATGCTAATGCTGGTTCTTAAGCGAAATTCTCTACTTTCTCGAAATTGTAACGGTCAACAGTGACGTGGGCGCCAAGGCGCGAATGTGCTGACTGTTTGTTTGTTGACAGGAGATACTTCGTCTTGTCCTCGTTTACCACCAGAGCCATTCGCTTTGCTTCCTTATCTCACTTGCAAAAGGCAGAACAGACTTCGCGGTTTTTGTTACCGATGATACCGATGTCATCGGCATAAGCCAGCAATTGCACGCTCTTGTAGTAAATTGTTCCTGAGCGGTTCAGTTCTGCAGCTCTTATTATCTTCTCCAACATCAGATTAAAGAAGTCACATGAAAGAGAGTCGTCCTGTCTGAAACCCCGTCTGGTGGCGAACGGCAACATAGCAGAGCTGGTGGTATTGCTCAACGTCATTTTTCACAGCCGTGTGAGTTTTGAGGGGTTGCCAAATTCAGATATAGCGGCATATAGGAAACTCCTTTTAGTGTTGTCGAAAGCGGATTTAAAGTCGACAAATAGGTGGTGAGTGCCGATCCTTTTCTCGCAGGTCTTTCCAAGATTTAGCGTATTGTGAATACCTGGTCTATGGTGGATTTTCCAGGTCTAAAGCCACACTGATAAGGCCCAAGCAGTTCACTGAAGGTGGGCTTCAGTCTTTCACACAATAGGCTCGATAAGACCTTGTAGCCTATGCGCAGTAGTTGGCGTGAATGGCGGGGTCACGTTTCTTGTGGATTGAGCAGAGCACAGAGATATTCTGGCGAAATCCACAATAAAGTCTAAATTTTTGAACTTTGGTTTAATATAGCTACGCCCATTTCTAGAATATTCTTTGATTGAAAAAGTTCTGGAACAAATGTTGTTAACGAAGCGACATTCTGCCGAAATCCGCAATAAAATCATAAAATCTGCGTTTTGCAAACTTTAGTCCTAAAATTGCCATGCCCATTTTTAGGGGTTTGTCGCCTTAAAGAAAAATCTTGCCGTACGAATATTATACCTGGTATTCTATCGGAATCTGCAATAAAATTTAAATTCTTGCAAGAACTCTACGTTTAACACCTTACCAAATATATCTCAACATAAGTTTTGGAAAACAAATTACAAAAATTATACGTTATAGAGAATTAAACATGGATTACGATGGTATAATTTTAAATCACTAATTTACTGGTCTTCACTATGCAAATCAACTTCAAAAAGTTCGACTGTTAATAGCTAAGTTAGCTTTAGGTCAATCTTGACCATCTTAAATATTTAAATACGGTATATTTTGCTTTGCTGCCTCTGTGCTTAAGTGCACATTTAAGATACCTACCCCAAAATGCGCATCAAAAGCATTATTTTTAACATTTATAAGGAAACTGCTCCGATAGATGCATTCAACATACCTGCACATTAGCAATACCTGCCTTAAAAATTGTGCGACTAGTATCAATTATCAATGAAAGTATTACGTTTACCTGCACTGGCCCTACAATTACCTAATTTTAAAACCTTTTATTTATTTTGCTTATCTCGCAGAACAACGAAAATGGCTATCAATTTATGTAGTTATATAGATAATTAGATAACATTCGGTAAAAATTTCGCTTGCAGTAATTTCTACATGGTAAGTGCTCCGCCAATATTTGGTTTCATAGGGATTCGGATACCTTCCTCATTGAAGTAGTAAAGAAAATTCGCTTAAGTGCCTTTTTCGGTTACGTGCACAAGTTTTTCGTGCAAAGAAGGATGTGCAGCTAAGCAAAATATACTGTATTAATCCCGTTTATTTAGCTTTAAAACGACGTTAAGATGAAGTCTCTACTATGGGCAGAACCCGAGATATAACGATTTGAAGAAGTACATGATTAGT
>NW_023475148.1:3170-3298 GCF_013731165.1 Rhagoletis pomonella
CCAATCGAAAGTGTGACACCAAATTTGGTGTCCGATATGAAAAAGAATATCTCATATATCGCTAGCTTAGAAAGAAAAGTGGCTAAGTCCCATTTTAAAAATTTTACAGGAGAGGAAAAAATCTTCCT
>NW_023475149.1:0-3297 GCF_013731165.1 Rhagoletis pomonella
AATACGAACAAATTCGAACTTTTTTGGACAATCTAAACAATGTACTGTCATGTACTTTTCTTAAACCGACCACTGCTTTAAAGGATTACTGCATTTGAAAAAATTTATACATATATTCACAGCATACATAGATAGAGGAGATACATAAAAAAATCATATCTAAACAATCAGAGATATGCAAGATATACCTTATATAGCACCGATCTAAGTGATTTTTAGTGCTGTGTGATCGGTATATAAACCGGCAACACAATTTAATGGGTTTAGCTTCCTACATAAAGGAGATTTATCGCAAAAACTGGTATCTGAACAATCAGTGGTATAAGAGATAAAGCTTATACAGCATAGATTTTGACGATTTTCTCAGTAGACTTTGCATTATTATTTATAAAATGGCTTACAAAACTTATCGGTTTTAGCTGTCCAAATAAAAGAGTTTTACAGTAAATCCCCATATGGAGGCAATAAATAGTATATAGTGACACGATCTTAGTTAATTTTACTGTAAACTTTCTGTTGATAATGAGTGAAAAAAGTACGAAATTTCATGTTTCTAGCTGCATATATGGAGAAGTTATAAAAAAGAATCTCATATCTGAGCAATCAGTTGTATGGAGGCTATAAGTTATAGCGACCCGATCTTCGCCATTTTCACAGTAAGTATTTTTTTGATAATGGGTGGAAATATTGCGAAATTTCATGTTTCCAGCTGCATATCTGAACAATCAGTTGTATGGGAGCTATATGTAAAAGTGACCCGATCTTTTTTATTTTCACTGTAAGTATTCTGTTAATAATGAGTGAAAACGGTGCCAATTTTATGGTCCTATCTGCATAAATAGAGAAGTTATGGCAAAAAAATCTCGTATCTGAACAATCAGTTGTATGGAGGCTATAGGTTATATCGACCCGATGTTCGCCATTTTCACTGAAAGTATTATTTTGATAATGAGTAACAACAGTGCAAAATTGTATGTTCATAGCTACTTAAGTGGAGGAGTTATAACGAAAAATAGTATATCCGAACAATCAGTTGTGTGGGAGCTATAGGTTCTAGTCACCCGATCTTTGTAATTTTCACTCCAAGTTTTCTATTGTTAATGGGTGGAAGTATTCCATGTACAAAATTCCATGTTTCTAGCTGCATAAATTGAGAAGGTATAACGAAAAATCTCATATCTGAACAATCAGTTGTATGGGGACTATATGTTATAGTGGTCCGATTCTTCCGGTTCCGACAAATGACTAATACATTATAAAAATACACCCACCTACCAAATTTCATCCGGATATTTCGCAAACAGAGAGACTACCACCCTTATTCTGCAACTCTTTCGTATTTGGAACTTGCTATGAATCGTAGAAATAGTATGCTGCAATCCGAATCGTATTTTCGAACTTTCGAAATTCGTAACAATGGCATGCCTAAAAATGAACGAGTAAGCTTTTTTGCGTAATTTTGTACGAAAACAATTCTGTGTCCGAGGCGAGATAAAAGATGTAAATCGATGTGTTTGAAGAAAATAATAGTGTTGTACATTTAAACAGATAAATTTGCCTTTCGCACATACGTATATTTTTATCCACTGCTTTATATAAACAAGCAAAAAAGAATCGTTGATGCTCCTTATCAAGAAACTTGGGTCCGGTTTAGTTATTCGTACAATGATTTTCGGTTGTTGTGTCCAAACGCATAACCCGAATCCAAATACTTTAACATACACGTGTAACCAAAGGATTAAACTTTTATTTAAAGTAAATTTTCAAATTTCCGACCACTAGCTTATTAATAAATTCGGCACTTTTGCAAATTTCGATGTGGGTTCTGCGCAAAAATACTGTGGATGGCGTAGCCGGAGTGATATGCACAAGAAATGTTGCATAGCTTTGACATGCGGAAGCCCCTCTTCTCCGGCAACACAGAAAGGCGAATTCTACTTAGTAAGGCGCGGCCGAAGGCAGAATCAAGCGCAATAGGTGGTGGACCTAACAAAGTGCGTGTTTACAAGGGCTTGGAATATGCTGTTATTGCATTAACTGGATTGGGAACCAGTTCTTCAGGCATAGGAGGAGTCTTGGCTTGTGGTTCAACAATTCAACCAGAAGCTGGCATAGATACGCCCATGGTTACTATGCCTGACAGCTCCGCATATCTTTGTGAAATCATTCCCATAGCGCGCCCTTATTCCGCTGCTATAATTGCAAATGCAATAGAATCCATAGTTTCCTCCAAAATTTGTAAAATCAAACAATTTTACTATAAATAAGGGTTTCATGAGTGTTTTTTTTAATTCCTTTCCACTTTGTTTTCCTTCATTCAGCTGTCTTCGAAAAACGACTTACAGCTGGCAATGCTGCAAATGTTTCCGCAAGGGTTGCAGCAAGTGGATTTTTCGTTTTTCGTAGCGTAGCTACGAATTACGAATTACGAAAATTCGGGTTCTAGAATAAGGGGGGTAGATTGCATACAAACAGACGGACAGACAGACAGACGGATATGGCTAAATCGACTCAGCTCGACGTTCTGATCATTTAAGTATGCATTTTAATGGGTCTATCTCTTCTTGTTCTGATACTTACAAACATCGGACCAAAGGTATAATACCATTTCATGCTCATGAAAGGTATAAAAAACATATATGTAGTTATAAGTTATATTACATTCATTAAAAAAATAATTGAATATATTAAACAATTTTACATTCAAACTTGAAAGAGTGTTTTATTTGCAGTGTAAAGCTTTAAAATTAATTTAAACTGTAAATACGTTTTTCGATTATATTGGTCTCAGAGCCTTTGGGAAGGTTAAAAACTATATTTCCAACATTTACATAAACTCCTCTTTCTCTTCATCAGAATCGGTAGAAGTTAAGAAAAAACCCCGAAGGTGTTCACACAGGTTTTGTCAGGACTGGGACAAATATCAAAATTTTTGCACCACACGTTTGGGTACCAAGTATTCAAAAGATGAAGCAACTGTGACCATAAAGCCCCCTATCGGAAGAAAAATCATTCTAAAAGCCTTTCCACAAAATAAGAATCATTCAATGTAATTTGAAATCTGGGAGAAAATTCTTCCCAATTGAATGATTCTTGCCTTTTACTATGTTTCTAGATGTAGGTGTATCCATAATCTTATCATAAGTAGTTCCAGAGATAAGCGATATGGAAATTGCATTTTGTATGGGAGGTGCCACATCCCTCTTTCCAATACAAACCACTTTTCGACATAAGTACGTTAGCAAAAGCGGTTCCAGAGATAAGCGATATTTGAAATTCGGTTTGTATGCGAGATGC
>NW_023475150.1:0-3297 GCF_013731165.1 Rhagoletis pomonella
ACATCAAAGATTTTTATAATATATTTTCTGGGAAGTAGAAAAAGTGGTAGGTATTTTATCTACAGATATGTATGTAAACAAAACCATGATACAACTATAGTAAGGTAGAACCGCTGAGAGGCACTTTTATCATTTTTGACGTTTGTAAACCATTTAGTCTGCCGCTCTCATTTCCATTGTTTATTTTGGTTTTGTTTTTCCATTCAAACAAATCATAAATCAAAAATATTCTTATGAAAAAAACAACTTTTCAAGCGTGAAAAATTTAGATAAAAACACGATAATACTCAGATCTCAGTTCTATCATTTTAATTACATGTGAACTGGTATGTATATATGTTTATTTGTGCACATAATTTAATGTTGAGCGAAAGTACCGCCGAATTCTTTCGTGACATCGTTACTCCAAAGAATGGATGCTCCAATATTCACCGTTGCAAGGAATCTAACCTGTCCCAAATAAAACCAGTGGATTGCTTTAGTAGAGTTTCAGTGCGCTTATATTCAAGTACCCTCTAATTCTTTGGTAACATCTTCACATATATGCACTTATGTATTTTCAAATTTGCAAATGTTTGTGTGTATCTGCATAAATAAAGTGAATAATAGAATCCTTTTGGGAAATAAAACAATTGGCTTAGAAATTTTATGTCATGATTTTCTTCATTTTTATAATAAATTTTTCTCGATTTTCAGGCTTCTTGAGGTACCTGATTTTAAAAAATGTCCTTCCAACAAAGAATCTCTTTTTTACATCATCATCAATTTGGATATGTTTTGAAAGATTTAACAATGTTTTTAAATAACCTGGATTAGTGTTTAAGGTATTACTATTATGTTTAACAAAAACTCCATTTAGGTTTTCTAATATTGTCATAAAACTACTGGTTGGCTTATACAGATCACCTTCGGACAATTGGTTAACAAAAGTGAAATTCGTTTGCTGTTCTTTGCCGGTCCTTTCACCAAAGTTCGAAAGCTTTAGTTTTGATATGAGGT
Source organism: Rhagoletis pomonella (assembly GCF_013731165.1). Classification (NCBI taxonomy): domain Eukaryota; kingdom Metazoa; phylum Arthropoda; class Insecta; order Diptera; family Tephritidae; genus Rhagoletis; species Rhagoletis pomonella. Next base: position 1,000 of record NW_023475150.1, read on the forward strand.
ATCCACCAAAGTTTTCTAGACCATCGTATTCGACGTCTTTTAATGTCGATACAGTGGTTTCTACCTCTAACGCATCCTGTTCCTCAGAAATCTATATTTTAAATAAGTAATTATATGATATAAATTAGTTTGCTTCCTTATATACCTCTGCGAGTTCCTCAGGAGTATTTTCAAAATTTTCTAAAATATCCTTGTACAATCCTTGAGTCAAAAAAGCTTCATCGAGTTCGATGCTGGTGAGAACTTGATCTTAAGTTGATTTAACATTTGCATAAGCGCTCAGTGTATGTTCATTGCGGCCTATTATAGACATACAAATGTATGTACGTAAGTATTTAATTGCATTTGTAGTTACCTTTTATAGATCCGAACAAGGCTTACCTAATATATACGATCGGAGTCTGTATTTGAATTCCAACGGAGAAGGATGATCATGGAGACCCCCTTTAGTCCTTATAGCGCTAAAAAAATTTTCCAGGCAGTCCTGATTCAATTTTGCCGTTAACAAAAATTTCATATCGTACTGCTCCTTGAGATATCCGTAAAAAGCGGGCACGGCCTTATTGTTTTGCAAAATACCCCTTTGGAATGGCAGCAACGCTCGGTTGGGGCGTAAATTTAGTAACTTTGGTTCGTTCGATTGGACGCATTTGCTCGGACATACAAAGGCCAAATGCCGTGCACAGCGGTCGCGAGTCATGTTGTATACAGCTTATGTTGAATACATCAAACCAATCATTTATTATTTGAAATAGCTCCGCGCACTTCAAAAAGTCGTCAACATCTCTACACAACCCATGTTGGGCTGTTCTTATTAGAGCGCTGGCACATGTATGTGAAAACAGTTTAGTTGCATAACGCACCTTTTGTCGCTCTGGAAAATTAGAATTTAAAACTCGGATTTAAAGGCATACATACATACACATGAACTTTTATGTATGAGGCAGATACGCTTATACATTTATTTACCTGCCCCTTTCACATTCAGCATCTCTAAAGTCAAGGTTTTTGTTATCGTGAGGTCAGAATCGCAAAGAGATAGTAGTTCTTGTACAATATATTTGCTTAGGAACGTGTTCTTATAAATAACGCCATCATCAACAAAGTGGTTTCGCAATAATTTAATTAAATGGGGTGGGTCGGAAAAAACGAAAATTTTTTTAGTCTCATCCGATGGATGAGTAAAAAAACACACATCCTGTCCGATCCCCATGGTTCTCCAAACATACTGGTTTTCGGCCCCAAGGTCGCTGACGACTGCAACAACAGTAAACCCGATTGCATACAGTTTTGAGATGATTTCTCTCATGCAGGCCTGTGTCATTTTTGAGTCGAAATCATAGTAGACAGGCTGCTTCCAATGCCGACGAAGGCCACGTACCATTGCAACCTGCACCTGCCTCTTTGGTGCAATTATTATATCGGTTTTCCTATCAAAACACCACTCCTCGCGAACCTTCATCTCATCGAACGACAAGACGCATATTTTGTCTTCAAACTCTAAATCTACACCACTCATATGTCTTAGCGTTTCCTTTTGGATGCCAGGTTCCACATCAAATTTTGCTGACCACCTTCTTAATGTAGTTCGAGAAGGTAATGGGTAGCCCTTCTTGCGCAAGAGTTTGTAACAACGAGGACCAGCCGCATAAATACAAATCGCCGAAGATATATCATTTATATTGTATCGAGGCGAAATGATAGCTTCCTGCATGATCTTTTGCTGGGTTTCTGTAAAACATGAAGGCCTCGATTGCTGAAGCTCTAATTTGAACTTTAAGGCAGCATTTTCTTCGCAGAGCCGCTGAATTACTTTTTTTAATTCAATATTTTCCATAAAGTAATGGTCAATGTAATCGCTATTAAGAGTGGTATGAAATTTGAGAGATATTGACAACTTATAATATTAGTTTTATGATACAAACTCTGTTTGTGTAGCAATCGTATCTTGACTACCCGTGGATGCTTCTTCCCCTCCAGATGCCACTTCTATATGCGACTGCATGGCGTATTGCACAAGCGTACTAACAAGAAAACATTGTCACTTTTATACACTAATCAAGGAATATATTTACTTTGGGACAGCACTTTTAGAAAGCATGACTTTTTGATTGGGGTACAAAAGGTCCTTTTTGAAAAAATGTATCGAACATACGAATGGACGGTTGGGTAAGTCCTCTTTGTTGATCCCGCAAACCTCAATCCATTTTTGCCGCATGTAAGGGATTTGGGGAAAGTAAAAAACTTTATATCCGTTTCCTTACACAGATGGATGGTATTTCTGCAACCCTTATAAAT
>NW_023475151.1:0-3297 GCF_013731165.1 Rhagoletis pomonella
AAACTGCACAATTTTATTTATTGAAAATCCATTAACAAAAAAAAAAAAAATAAATGAAAAATTTTAAATTGATATTTAAAATTCGGTCAATGCAATAGAATACCCAAGGAGACATATGTATGAAGGCAACGAGTTATACATAATACCACAACAACTGCAAAAAGCGCCTCTTCCCCCTTTACCACAGGCGCTGCACCTTTCGATTTACTCGTCTCCAAATGGCATTTTCTCAGTTCGGTTGGTGGAGGGTGAACGGCAGCATTCAAGCTTTTGGAATGCGACGACATTGTGCATTGGAATGCCGTGTCTCCTCACGCTTACTGCGCTACTGGTTCGCTCGCTCGCTTACTTGCATAGTTGTGATGCTTACTTACAATACATTGTATTTGCTACCAAATTTGGTGCATGCAACATTTAATTGTGCGCTTAATCACCAATGAAAATTGTTCGTAAAAAATTTCAAAAAAGTCACGAATTTGAAGTTGCTTAAATTTGCAGCTCTGGCTGACTGGCTGGAGTATACACACGAAAGGAATTTGTGTACATAAAATTTATTGGTGAATGTGCATTGAAATACTCACGTATTAAGTGGTTAAAGGTACCTATGTTGCAGAGTTGGCTGAGGAATGGTAGCCTTTCTTTTTAGTTTACTTAGCAAGTGGGTACATATGTACATACATACATATGTATTTAGAATTTTTGGTGAAGTGAAAATATTTTCTGAATATTCGCCTAGAAAGAACTAATTATTTTGGCTATTAGAAATCAAACAAAAAATATATAATTATTGTCTTTAATTCATTATTCTTTCTTCTTATGTATAAATAACTGATTTGGTGAAAAACATTTTTTGAAAGGTTGAATTTAGTGCAATTTTTTTAAAATTTCTTTAAAAAAAGTGTTTAAAAAATCCATAAACCTATCTAAGTACACTATAAAAACGAAACTTTCGTTAAAGACTTTAAACATTTTAAAGTCTTAAATTAAAAGAAATATATACATTTTTGAAGATATTTTACATTAAATGCTTTTTATTTTTATTTCTTTATTTTTTTTATTTTTTATTTTTTGAAAACTTTTGTTGACAAGCATTGTTGTGCTGGAAAATGCTATTCAAACTTTTAGGATTTTATAAAAAAAGTTGTTGAAAAGCTCAGCATTCGTAAGATGCTCAGAACTTCCGGAGTTTTTTTTAACCAATTTTGTAAAATTTCTTTTTTAAAAACTGCGGAGTGTTTGGAGAGCACTTTAATTATTTTGCTTTCAAATTAATTTTCTAAAACATAGAAAGCTCCATAGCAAATTCTTTAAAATTTAAACAAGCTTCAATAGTTTTTAATTTTCAATGATTTTTGAGTAAGCTTCGACTTACTGAGTAGGGCTGTTAAAATGTTTAAGGAGATTTAAAGTTTTGCTATTTTTTTAGAAATTTCGAAATAGGGCTCCTAGAACTTTGAAAGCTCCTTAAAAATTCGTAACAATTTGAACACAGCAGAGAAGCGTTTTAAAAGATTTAAAATTAGAGCATTTTAAGAGCTATTTGTAATATACATATTTTAATTTATTCGAACCAAGTTTTATGCTTATTCAAAAACTTTTGAAAGCTACAGTCAAAACTTTTTTAAATGTATGAGGGAAGATTAAGAATATTTGAAGAGCCTTTGCTTTAAAAAGCTTTTCCAGAGCTTTTACGGTGACAAGCTTTTCGAAAGCTTCTGGTTTTTAAAGAATTTTTGGGAGCTTTTACTTTACAACGTTTTTGAGCACTATGTATTCATTTTTTAAGCCTTTGAAGAGCTTTTGCTTTGATAATTTGTTTGCCTACCTGTCAAATGAATAGGTCATCTTTAGGTTATTTTTTCTTATATTTTACAACTTTAAGGGCTCCCTTTGAAATATTCTTTGAACTTGTCAAAGTAGTTGATAGTTCTCTAGAGAGCTTACTGTAACATTTTTCCTTCTTTTTTTTAACATTTATAGCAGATCTAGGGTATTCTTTTGCATTTTTAAAACTTTCAACGCTTTGCTAAGAGTTTAGTTTAATTTGTTAACGCAGTTGAAAAGCTTCTGATTAACTTTTCGAGCTTTTCAAACAAATTTTATGCATCTCACGGAGAGTCTTTAAAGCTCCAGATAATTTCAAGCTGCATAGCATTATTTAGTAGTAGGTAAGTGAACAGTAGGCGTTTAAAGATTTAGCAAGGTCTGTGAAAAAGTTAAATTTTTCCAATATTTTCAGAATTACAAATATGCATACGTATTTGTACAACGCCAAACTACCTTCCGCCTGCATTCAACACAACCACAATTTCTTAAAACATTTTTTAGCCCTTTGCAGCTGCTGGCAAGGCTCAAGAGCACTCAGACATACTTTCACTTATCAATTCAAACATTTAATTTCTATATGTTTTATGAAATACATGCCACAAAATGCATTTAATGACTTTTCTTGAAGTTTTCACACATTCACACAACGGCAAATGGATATGCATGTAAATAAGTATATGACGCTAACCACTTTGTTGAGAAAACAAGTGCCATCAGTTTCAATTTGTGAGCCAACAAATTTCATTCGATTGCTGTTGTGGTATAGCCAATGGCATGTGGCAAATGGAAAAGTGTGTCAATTGCTTGGGAAGTTTAAGTTTGGTGGGTCAGCCATAAATGTGTCACGGGGCATGGATACGACGTATGCGAAGCAAATACAAAAACACCAACAAGAGAAGCGACAGCAGCAAATGCAACAAAAATTATTGAGCAGTAGAAGATTGCAAGTGGAAGTAGCTGACTTGATTCAGCAGACGTCGATGCGACTTAATGTTTTAAAAGCAATAACAATAAAATAAGTTTAGGCCATAGAAATGCAGTTAACAGGAAAAAAGTGCAACTTAGCGGTTTATGGGACAAAATAAGTGGGAAGTGGGATGTGGCAAGTGGCAAGTGGCATCAGGGGAAGTAAACAGACAAATCCATTGAAATTTGATTGCTTTTGGATTTGGAGTAAAGGAGACAGAATAAGTAAAGAGTGCAGTAAAAAGTTATTGGTATGGGAAACGCTTTTCACTTTAGCTGCAATCACATCAAAACTTCTCAATCACAATCAAAATAAAAGAAATGCCATAAAAAATCGCATAAAAGTTTGTAGAAGATAATTAAAATATCGAAATCGTGTATAACTGCCCGAGGGCGGTGTAGAAAGAAGAACAGCTGAAACATAACCATCAAATATACATTTTTTATGCTATAAAAAAAAAAAAAACAAAATGGAATTGATGAAGTGTATGATTGCGGAAAATG
>NW_023475152.1:0-1385 GCF_013731165.1 Rhagoletis pomonella
AAAGCGTGAAAGCGTAACAAACAAACAAACTCACTTTCGCATTTATATGAACGGTAAGGATATTCGCAGCCGCTTTGATGTAGTCGTTAGTAAGTTATAGTCCATTTCCACCAAAAGATTAACTGCAGTTAAGAGGTCAGTTAAGTTCCAATAACCTCCTCGGTCCTCGCGTGTAGCCTGCTGGACACTTTTTAAATGGACATATAATAAACAAGTAAGAAAGTCTAAGTTCGGGCGGAGCCGAACATTAAATACCCGGCGCAAGTATTAAATATATGTTTTCCACCTTTCCGAAAGCTACCGCTACATGATAAGCCGGGGTGTATACATTTTAAGTAAATTAGCGTCCTTAAATTTCGAAATATTGAAATTTCAAGCATATCTGAAATTTACCGTTATATGAAAAGCGGCCTCAATTTTAGTCCGATTTCAACAATTTTCAACGGTTTGCTTTTATGTGGCAAGCACAATAACCATACCGAGATTGGTACAAATTGCTGGAACGGATAGCGGGATACATATATGTGATCACAAGTGGGCGGTGCTACGCCCATTTTCCAAAATTTTGTCATAAACGTATTTCTTGGTAAAGAATTGTAACAATCATCAATTTTGAATAAATTAGCCTCAATATTTACTGATTTATCGAAGATTTTGTATTTCACGAAATTACCGTTATATGGGATGGGGGCGTGGTTATTGTCCGATTTTAGAAATTTTCGGCCATGTATGGTATGCTGTACCAGGACCAACAACTGTGCCAAGTTTGGAAGAAATTGGTGTAGCGGTTACCAAGATATACACATGTAACCATAAGTGGGCGGGGCTACGCCCATTTGCCAAAATTTTGTAATATTCTTATTTGTCGTCTAAAACTCATTGCAAATATCAATTTTGAGTGAATTATCTTCAGTAGTTACTAAAATATCGCAGTTTTCGTTTTTCTGAAAATTACCGTTATATGGGAGGTAGGCGTGGTTATTGTCCGATTTTTTAAATTTTCAGCCATTTAGTATGCTGTACTAAGGCCAACAACTGTGCCAAGTTTGGAAGAAATTGGTGCAGCGGTTACCAAGATATACACATGTAACCATAAGTGGGCGTGGCTACGCCCATTTTCCAAAAATTTATAATATTCATGTTTTCCGTCTGAAACTCATTGTAAGTATCAATTTTGAGTGAATTATCTTCAGTAGTTACTAAAATATCGCAATTTTCGTATTTCTTAAAATTACCGTTATATGGGAGGTAGGCGTGGTTATTATCCGATTTCGCCCATTTTCAATACCATCCGTCCCACGCCCAAACGAAGTTCACGTACCAAGTTTCGTTAAGATATCTCAATTTTTACTCGAGTTATCGTGTGCACAGACGGACGGACGGAC
>NW_023475152.1:1395-3297 GCF_013731165.1 Rhagoletis pomonella
GACGGACGGACGGACAGACAGTCACCGCTTAATCGATTTCTCTTTTCATTCTGATCATTTATGTATACATTTGTCTATATCTATCTCGATTCGTTATGCCTGTTACAAACAACCGTTATGTGAACAAAGTTATAATACCCTTGTGCACAAGTGCGCTCGGGTATAAAAATTTTAAATTTATTTCAATTCGATCCAACTTTATAGCCAGCTGGACATCTAAAGTTTACAATTGAATTGTTTTTTTTTTTGCGTTTGTGGCAATACTGTCGTAATACGATCCAAGAAGTGAACAGTTATTTGAAAAAACGTGTGGTCCTTGTGAATGTAATTTCAAATTAATATTTTCGCTATATTTCTTCAAATCAAGTTTAATATTTTATTAAATTCAATCGAAAAATACTTGTTCTTTAAGGTAAATAAAAAATCTCTTAAATTAGTTTATTAAAATTCGGATATGAATACTGTTTCTTAAATGTTCAGTGGGCTGGACATTTGGTAGCTATCATGTCGAAAAAACGTTTTACGGAAGAAGAGGTGATGGAGATGCTCATGGACAGTGATTTTGAAGGTTTGTCCGACGATGAAGACTTGGAACTCGTTCCTAATTGTTCGAATGTGGCTTCTTCAAGTGATTCCGATTCTGACTACAATGCAGAATCTGATAATGAAGAAGAAAATATTGCTGAACAAGAGTTGGTTGATGCAAATGAAAGCCCCTCAAATCTTCAAAATAAAAAACCGCTTAAATGGCTAGCCAAAGAATTTGTCGTGGGTAATACTCCCGCTGCCGACGAGGCATGGAACGCAGAAGATAGATTTGAGTGGACACCTTTCCAATATTTCTCGGAGTATTTTGACGACGATTTTTTGGCGCGAAATTTCACAACAAAGTAATACGTACGTAGAAAACGGCCAAAATTTGTATTCAAACTATAATGAGTACAAGAAACTATCTGGGGCCCACATACTTGCTGGTTGCATGAAACTTCCGCGCGTAAGGATGTACTACCGATCTGCTATTAATGTTCCAGCCATTACACAGATACCAAGGGATCGATTTTTTAAATTAAGAAATTATATGCATTTTGTCGACAACTTAAGAGCTACACCACAAGAAAAAGAAAACAACAAATTGTGGAAAGTTGAACCAATAATAAAAGCCGTTTTGAAAAAATGTCAATTGCTACCAAAGCCAGCAAAACTGAGCATCGATGAACAAATGATTCCATTCTCTGGTACCACGCAATTGAAACAATATGTTAAGGGGAAACCCTGTCCTGTTGGTTTGAAAAATTTTGCAACCACGATTTAGGTATCGGAGGAACAGTAGTGCAAAGACTTGCAGAAAATATTAGTAAAGGCAGCGAAATATTTATTGACCGATATTTTACTTCGATAAAACTACTAGAGTTTTTGCTGGAAAATGGAATATATGCTACGGGCACGATTCAACAAAACCGAATCCCCAAAGAACTGCGAACAAAACTTTCAACCGACCATGATCTTCTAAAAAGAGGCAGAGGTACCTTCAATGAATTTGTGAGAGAAGATGAGAAACTAGCGATTGTAAAATGGATGGACAGTCGTTCGGTTCTAATGGCGGCCACGTCGACTGGAGCACGACCACTTATATCTGTTCGTCGATGGGATAAGAAAGCCAAAAATTACATAAATGTCAATTGTCCCCGTATTCGTAGCAAGTTACAACACGTCAATGGGAGGCGTAGATCTTGCGGACAGGTTGATATCCTATTACCGTATTAACATCAGAACAAAGAAGTGGCCCACACGAGTTTTTTGACATATGGTTGATCTCGCACTGTGTAATTCCTGGGTTCTTTATAAAAAAGACAAGTTTTCCTGTGGTGCAAGGAGGTGCGAGTTGATGGACCTATTAGATTT
>NW_023475153.1:0-3296 GCF_013731165.1 Rhagoletis pomonella
ACTACGTCATTTAGCCGTTTTACGACCTTATACGGACCTTCCCAGTTAAGTCTTTGCTTGGAGGTAAACCTTTGCTTCTGCTGCGACATGTACAACCACAATGCGTTACTGGACATTGCTTCCGGCTTATCTCCGGGAGTGCACCATCTCACATGGTCGTGCTTCTGCCGGCCACTGGTGGTGACCAGACCATGTCTCTTCTCATGGGCACCCTTTTCGCCAGATCTATGCTGCATCCTCTGTCCATGACACCCAGGCTCCTGCCTTCGTACCGCACTGCCTTTAGCGCATCTTGCTAAATCCGGTTCCTCACGCTGAAACTTTCCCAGTGTTTCCGCATCTCGCTCTTTCGCCGGCGTCAACCTCATTGACCGGACATGTATAACCTCATCCTTGGCTTCCGACTTAACTGCTCGCCTTTGCCGGCCACCTTTTCCGGGACACTTCAAAGCGCGGCTACTGTTTCCATAGCCGCTTCCATTTCCGGCCACCGGCGTATCACCATTGCAACGTGGTTCAGTGGCCTTCCTCCTGCCGGATACACTGCCTGGCTCGCCATGACCACTACCTTGTTGCGACCTTTTCTTCACTGAGCTAGCGGAACCGTCACGTTTTTCCTGTATCGGTGAACCGCTTCCTTCTCCTGACGAAACCACTTCGTCTCCATCACTGCCAAACTCCGCCCAACTAACCGCTTCCGTTTCTGGTGGAATCTTCGACACTTCCTCTAAGACTAACCGTCTGCTGCAGCACTGGCTGTCGTAACCAACCCTAAGTGGCACTTTCCTGTGACGATCTGTCAGGATCATTCTCTAGAGGTCAATCTTCATGCCTTGGCCAAGTAAGAAATCCACGCCGATGATGACTTCATCCACAATGTCAGCCACTATACACTTAGTGTACGAGGCCACATCGTCGATTATTACCTCGCATGGTACTTCTCCTAATACTTGGGTGCGTTCACCAGTTGCAGTCTGCAGCTTTGCTCCAGGTAGTGGCTTCACATAAAAAGTGGCCAAATCCGGTCGAATAATGGAATGTGTCGCTCCAGTATCCACTGTCAGTACTCTTTCCTGCCCATTCACACATCCACCAATAGTGAGGTTGCTCGCATTCCGGCCAATTTGGGAGACGGAGATTATGGGCCCTTCAACTTCTGGAGCCAGCACGCGGCCCTTCCTGCTGGCTCGTTTCAGTTTAACGACTGATTGGAGTTGGCTTCGTCTCCTTCAGCCCTGCGTTTGCGTCCTGCTGAATTGTTGAGCCCACTGGAACTTGCGCTGCAATCGCGGGCGAAGTGGCCTGGCTTTCCACATTTAAAACATTTTCTAGCACCATCCTTCCTCTCGGTTGCACCAGGAGTATTCTTCCCTGCCATCGACTTGAGTGTTTTCAGGATCTCATTCATCACGTCAGGTGTTTCCACTTCTACTCGATGGGCTTTGTAGGCTGGTCTACTTAGGAGCGCTGCCGTTTCACGTGTCTGAGCATACGAGACCGTTTCAGCAAATGTTGGCTTTGGATTTGCATACGTCTCGCGCTTGGTATACACGTCCCGCATTCCGTTGATGACCTCTGGATTTTTACTCTTTCGAGGTGCTCACCAGATGCATCTCCAATTGCCAAATGAGCCAACCTTTCAACCTCGGAGGCGAATTCCTGTAGTCTCGTTGGATTTCTGGCAGCGATTTTCCAGCTCCATCTGGTAAATCTGTATCCTGTGCTCGCTACCATAACGTCTTTCCACTGCACCCATTAACGCATCGTAACTGTTCCTTTCACAATCAGGAATATTCTGCAAGATTTCCGCTGCAGGTCCTTTTAATGCAACGAACAGTGCAGCGGATTTATCCTCCATGCTCCAGTGATTTGCTGCAGCTGTCTTCTCAAACTGGAGCTTAAAGACTTGGAAAGGAATCGTGCCGTCAAAGGATGGAGTCTTTACCTTGGGCGCGCTGGTCGAAGAAGGTGGGCGATTCAACTGCATATCTCGGAGGCGACCTTCCAACTCTTCTACCTTAGCCTCGACTTTCTCCTGAATTAGCCCTTCGATTTTATCTTGTCGTTCCTCGATTTTATCCTGTCTCTCTCTGAGTTCCGCGTTATCTTTATATAAATTCTCTTGTAGCTGAGTAATCTTTTCATCTAGCTGCGATGACATGTACGTTTTCTGTGCTTCCAGCTGCGAGGACATGCGTGTTTCCTGCACTTGCAGCTGGGATGAAATCTGTGATGACAGCTGTGATGACATCTCTGACATGCGTGTATCCTGTGCTTGCATCATCTGTGACATGGCAGCCAATAACGTGTTCATGTCCATAACTGTTGATGACGAAGGAGCCTTTTGCTGTTCTTCAACCTTCCCGGATGTCTGTTGCACATCCTTCGACGAACATGCAGCCTCATCCTTCTGTTCGTCCATTGCGGATGTATCGTCGGGTTTACCTTGGAAGTCGTATTTGTCCACGTCGATGCCTTCAGCTTCCATAGCCTCTCGCAACCGGGATAACAATTCCACTTTTCTTCCGGAGGTGGCCAAATTACGCTTTTCCAACTCCTGTTTCAGCTCCTCAATCTTTAAGTGCTGAATTTTCGCCATTTTCAGTAGTTTATCCTTCGGGATTTATTTAACAATCCCACTTCTGACACCAATTGTTACGATTATCCTTGAAACCTCCCAAATCTCTCGGTTCGTATCGCTGGATTGTTAAATAAATGCAATCGATGACCAAATTGTAGTACAATTAACTTTATTGTACAACAAACAATTTACAATACTCGCTAATACAGTAAAAACACTTTACAATACTTGTTAAAGCAATTACAACGCTTTACTACTTGTTAACACAATTAAACTTATAGCTTGTTTATTCGCAACTCGCTTCTCTGCACAGTTTACTTGTAGCTTGCTGACTTGTAACTCACTCACCTCGCGGTGGCGGCGCCCTTATATACCTGCGCTGGCAACTCTAGAACATTCTGAAGTTTATCGCTCATTCTCTTTCTCTCGCTGTTCGCAGTGTTCATCCAACTTGACGTTTCTCTTTGTGGAACATTCTACGTCATTCTTCGAACATTCTGCCTATTTCTCGTTGTTCGCTTTGTGTTGCCGCAGTATTCGCCACACCGCCCTCCACCTAAGTCTGATCGTCCCGATCAGACACACTTGCGGTTCCAAACGCTGCAAGCCTTTCCAAGTGGACCACCTTCATCTTGTTTCTTGGTCTCCCAACGGTCTGGATCCGATACACTACGTCATTTAGCCGTTTTACGACCTTATACGGACCTTCCCAGTT
>NW_023475154.1:0-3296 GCF_013731165.1 Rhagoletis pomonella
TTTTGAAAAGGGTTGCCGCCTGTTTGAAATGTCGAATTAATTAACTTGTAAACAAGGTATCTATATTAAATATTAAAATTTTTTGTCACGTGAAAAAGGTTTGATCGATACATATATGCCAAATAAGGATGGTTTTTTAATGAGAAGAGGACTTTAAAATGTATTAGCCTCTGTGGAAAAAAGTTGCGAAATTATTTATTGTTTTTATCGAATTTTTGTTTATTTGAGGTGTGCCACTCTTGCAGAAAATGTGCGATTTGTATGTATAAATCTGTGGTCATAAGCAATAACTGCCTAAGACGAAAAACCTGAATTCGAGAAAAAACGTTTTAAACACTTGGATTGTAATGTTAACCTTATGGAAAACCAAAATATTTTCGACTTTAACTTTTTAAGTAGTCTAGCTGGTGAGATGGGGATTTCACATACGCATGGAATAGTGGTTGATGAATACGATAGCATATACAACTCCATTCTTTCTCAAGTCGACTTAGGCGGTTATTGCTTGTGACCACAGAAATTATGGTCATATACACGCCTAGATTTTATGCTAATTGGAGCAGTGTAGTTTTATTACAGATCTTTTATTGAAACTCTGGGATTCATGGTGACCTATCCCAGGCCTTGACGTTATAATAGGACACTTCATCCTGTTTGGTACCACAACCGTTTGTCGGTTTGGGGCACAACCAAAAAAAATACAGGTCCTTCTTCTCTTGGTCCTTTCAATTTGGTTCGTGCTTTCGTTTTCCATCCATGGAGTTGGGGGATCTTTTCACTGCCTAGTCATTCTTGGGTACAATATGCTCAAGCCAGCGCAATCGTTGAAGTTTTATGCACTTAACCTAGTACTTATGTACATGTAGTTAAAAAGTTCGTAAAGCTCGTCACTCCATTTTTTTCGGTACCCGTCGCCCACGCGAACATGGCCATAGCTCTTGTGTAGAACTGTTCTGTCGAAAGCACCCAAAGTTTTTTCATCTGTTTTCTTCATTTTCCACGTAGAGCGTGATCTTTGTTCATAGAGAGTGCTCTGATTTTCAATCGCCTACCGAACCCAAAGTAAATAGCAACTGTTGGCAATAGTTACTCTTTGCTTATATTTAGGTTAACATTGTAGGTGGTGTTTATGCTGGTTCCCAGGTACACAAAGTCCTTCACTATTTAACAGTTTTACCTGCCAATATTAACGTGTATCCCAATATGCGAAGACTTTTTATCTTAATCTTTTTGTTGATTTTAAAGCTGCTTTTGAGCACAAAGAGAAGCTGCTTGTACGACGCCACATCTAAATTTGGGATCCGCGCATAACCAATAGGACACTTCTGTTATTTATATTTAATTCTCACTTTCCCTTATAATGGAAGGAAACCATTTAATATGCATGAGTGATCACAGGGCACGTATGGACATTGCTTTTACAAACAAATTTAAAGAAAATTTAAGTATACTAGAGTGCCAGTTACTGTCGAAATTCGACAGTTTTTCTAGTTGTAAAAGCCTTGGAGAGGTTTTCTAACTTAACACGTAGCAAAACTTATACTTTTGCTAAAACGTAACTAAATTTTTTTTTGTCTGAGAAGGTCTTTGGAGGACTTCGGCAGGACATGGAATTGACCCGATGCATTCAAGTTTATCGATAAATTTCCATGATTTGATACATATCGATAGTTCGATGAATTTCAAGAACACTAAAATTCGATAACTCAACAAAATTCGTTAACTTGACCAATTTCGATAACTGTAAAATTCGATGGCTCGATAAATTTCGATAACTCAAAAATCTAAAAACTTTGAATACCTTTATAAATTTTTACTTTTGACATCTCCACATTTTTCGTAAACTTTCTAAACATTTTGATAACTCGTTACACTCTGTTAAGACGATTAAATTCGATAAGCAATGATAAATCGATAAGCTTATATAACCTTGAAATTTCGACAAATCGATATATTTTGAAAATTCCATAAACTTCGCTTCGTTGAACCAACCAATTTCAGTAGATCAATAATTATCGATAACTCTGTAAGTTGAAAGAACCTCATGCATTACGACACCTCGATAAATTTCGTTAAGTCTATAAATAATGATAGTTCAATAAATATCGATAACTTGATACATTTCTTTAACTTGACAAATTTCGTTAATCCCACACGTTTTTATAGCTCGACAACTATCCGTAAATTTGGACAACTAAGTTTCTGTGTCTATAAATTTCGACAACTCAGTAAACATTGATCAGTTTGAATAATTCGATACGTTGCGATAACTTAATAAGCATGGATAAATTTCGATAATTATAAACTTCGATGATTCGATAAATTTCAGTAACCTTTATGGCTTATTTTATTTCGATTCCTATTTTTAACCTAATTCTTATGTATTTCTCATTGTCTCCATTTTCGCCTTTATCTCAATTTTCGTCTTTATCTTCACTTTTGCCTTTTTTTTGTCTTCATCGTTATCACTTGTTTCTTCATCTTCATCTTCATATTTATCTTTATTTCAAAGTTTAATTTCAAATACGAAGTAAAACAAAATGCGAAGCAGCTTAAATTGAACAGGTTGCAAAAACAACCATACACAAATATGGAAATTTTTATACGACGATTTTCAACCAATTTCGAAACTATAAGAACTCTCCTCATATACAGAAAATTATCTTTCCAACGGTGTTTTTGGTTTTGAAATCGGTAACTTTACCTTGGTCTTCATCTTTGTTTTTATCTTTCACATCTTTGCTTATATCCTTTTCTTTTTCTATTCACGTAGATGAGATGAGGTGCGATGACGTGATAAGATGTGACGTGATTTTATGTGATGTGATAGGATGTCATGTCATGTGTTGTCATATCCTCTGATGTCATGTTATATTATGTCATACCATATGATGTCATATCATGTGATGCCACGTCATGTAATGCCATGTCATGTCATATCATGTGATGTCAAGTCATGTGATGTCATGCCATATAATGTGATGTCATATCATATAATGTCATGTCGCGTAATATCGTGTGATGTTATATCATATTATGTGATGTAATATCATGTGATGTCTCTTCATATCATGTGATAAAATGTAATGTGATGTCATGTAATGTGATCACATTCCATGTTCCGGTTACTGTATCGATAACCCTGTTGATAACTGTGTCGATAAAAATACCGATAACAATATCCATAAACATATAGAAAAATACAACGATTGTAAAATCGATTAATTTGTCGATAAATATAACAATCATCAGTATCGATTATTGTACATATCGTTGACAATATAAATGACTAAATC
>NW_023475155.1:0-3296 GCF_013731165.1 Rhagoletis pomonella
AGTGTATTTGGGAAATCCCTCAAGGTTTCGAGGATAATCGTAACAATTGGTGTCAGAAGTGGGATTGTTAAATAAATCCCGAAGGATAAACTTTTGAAAATGGCAAAAATTCAGGACTTAAAGATTGAGGAACTCAAACAGGAGTTGGAGAAGCGAAATTTAGCAACCTCCGGAAGAAAAGTGGAGTTACTATCACGGCTGCGAGAGGCTATGGAAGCAGAAGGCATCGACGTGGACAAATACGACTTCCAGGGTAAACTTGACGATGCATTCGCAAAGGATGAACAGAAGGATGAGGCCGCTTGTTCGTCGAAGGATGTGCAGCAGACATCCGGGAAGGTTGAAGAACAGCAAAAGTCTCCAAGTTCATCAACATCTATGGACATGAACACGTTATTGGCTGCCATGTCACAGATGTCATCACAGCTGTCGTCACAGATGCAAGCACAGGATACACGTATGTCAAAGATGTCCTCACAGATTTCATCCCAGCTGCAAGTGCAGGAAACACGCATATCATCGCAGCTAGATGAAAAGATTACTCAGCTACAAGAGAATTTATTCAAAAATAACGCGGAACTGAGACAGGATAAAATCGAGGAACGACAAGATAAAATTGAAGCGCTTATTAGGGAAAAACAGGAGAAAGTCGAAGCTAAGGTGGATGAGCTTGAAGATCGTTTCCGGGGTTTGCAGTTGAATCGTCCAGCTACTTCGACGAACGCTCCCAAGGTAAAAACCCCATCCTTTGACGGCACGATTCCTTTCCAAGTCTTTAAGCTCCAGTTTGAGAAGACAGCTACAGCAAATCACTGGAGCATGGAGGATAAATCCGCTGCATTATTCGTTGCATTAAAAGGACCTGCAGCGGAAATCTTGCAGACTATTCCTGATTGTGAAAGGAACAGTTACGATGCGTTAATGGGTGCAGTGGAAAGACGTTATGGTAGCGAGCACAGGAGACAGATTTACCAGATGGAGCTGGAGAATCGCTGCCAGAAATCCAATGAGACTTTACAGGAATTCGCTTCCGAGATCGAAAGGTTGGCTCATTTGGCAATTGGAGATGCATCTGGTGAGCACCTCGAAAGAGTAAAAATTCAGAGGTTCATCAACGGAATGCGGGACGTATATACCAAGCGAGAGACGTACGCGAATCCTAAGCCAACATTTGCTGAAACTGTCTCGTATGCTCAGACGCGTGAAACGGCGGCGCTCCTAAGTAGACCAGCCTACAAAGCACATCGCGTGGAAGTGGAAACACCGGACGAGACAAATGAAATGCTGAAGAAGATTATCCAACTGCTGGGCGAGAAAAAGCATGGTTCTGGCAAATGTTTTAAATGTGGAAAGTCAGGCCACTTCGCCCGCGATTGCAGCGCAAGTCCCAATGGTCTCAACAATTCAGCAGGACGCAAACGCAGGGCTGAAGGAGACGAAGCCAACTCCAATCAGTCGTTAAACTGAAACGAGCCAGCAGGAAGGGCCGCGTGCTGGCTCCAGAAGTTGAAGGGCCCATAATCTCCGTCTCACAAATTGGCCGGAATGCGAGCAACCTCACTATTGGTGGATGTGTGAATGGGCAGGAGAGAGTATTGACAGTGGATACTGGAGCGACACATTCCATTATTCGACCGGATTTGGCCACTTTTTATGTGAAGCCACTACCTGGAGCAAAGCTGCAGACTGCAATTGGTAAATGCACCCAAGTATTAGGAGAAGTACCATGCGAGGTAATAATCGACGATTGGGCCTCGTACAATAAGTTTATAGTGGCAGACATTGTGGATGAAGTCATCATCGGCGTGGATTTCTTACTTGGCCAAGGCATGAAGATTGACCTCCAGAGAATGATCCTGACAGATCGTCACAGGAAAGTGCCACTTAGGGTTGGTTACGACAGCCAGTGCTGCAGCAGACGGTTAGTCTTAGAGGAAGTGTCGAAGATTCCACCAGAAACGGAAGCGGTTAGTTGGGCGGAGTTTGGCAGTGATGGAGACGAAGTGGTTTCGTCAGGAGAAGGAAGCGGTTCGCCGATACAGGAAAAGCGTGACGGTTCCGCTAGCTCAGTGAAGAAAAGGTCGCAACAAGGTAGTGGTCATGGCGAGCCAGGCAGTGTATCCGGCAGGAGGAAGGCCACTGAACCACGTTGCAATGGTGATACGCCGGTGGCCGGAAATGGAAGCGGCTGTGAAAGCAGTAGGCGCGCTTTGAAGTGTCCCGGAAAAGGTGGCCGGCAAAGGCTAGCAGTTAAGCCGGAAGCTAAGGATGAGGTAATACATGTCCGGTCAATTAGGTTGACGCCGAAGAAGGAGCGAGATGCGGAAACACTGGGCAAGTTTCAGCGTGAGGAACCGGATTTAGCAAGATGTGCTAAAGGCAGTGCAGCACGAAGGCAGGAGCCTCGGTGTCATGGACAGATTATGCGGCATAGATCTGGCGAAAAGGGTGCCCATGAGAAGAGACATGGTCTGGTCACCACGAGTGGCCGGCAGAAGGACGACCATGTGAGATGGTGCACCACCGGAGATAAGCTGGAAGCAATGTCCAGTAACGCATCGAGCCGAGAAGAGCTACAGGAAGGTGATTCGGTGGTGTTGCACATGCCGCAGCCGAAGAAAGGCTTCACCTCCGAACAACAGCGTAACTGGAAAGGTCCATATACGATTGACAAACGGCTGAAGGACGCAGTGCATCAAATCCAGACAATGGGGAGACCGAGGACCAAGATGAAAGTGGTCCACTTGGAAAGACTTGCAGCAGTTGGAGTGGCAAGTGTGTCTTAGGTGGAGGGCAGTGTGGCGAATACTGCGGCAACACAAAGCGAACAACGAGAAATAGGCAGAATGTTCGAGGAATGACGTAGAATGTTCCACAAAGAGAAACGTCAAGTTGGATGAACACTGCGAACAGCGAGAAAAAGAGAATGAGCGATAAACTTCAGAACGTTCTAGAGTTGCCATAAGTGTGAGCGCAGGTATATAAGAGCCACGACACAGCGGAGTGGAGTCAGTTGCAAGTCAGCAAGCTACAAGTAAAGTGAGCAGAGAAGCGAATTGCGAATAAGCAAGCTATAAGTTTAATTGTGTGTAACAAGTTCAGTAAAGCGTTGTAATTGCCTTAACAAGTATTGTAGTATTTTTACTGTATTAGCAAGTATTGTAAAATTGTTTGTTGTACAATAAAGTTAATTGTACTACAATTCGGTCATCGTTAGCATTTATTTAACAATCCAGCGATTCGAGCCCGAGTGTATTTGGGAAATCCCTCAAGGTTTCGAGGATAATCGTAACAAT
>NW_023475156.1:0-3295 GCF_013731165.1 Rhagoletis pomonella
GTTTTCGTTTTCTCATCAGCGCATTAATTTCTCGAATCGATAAACTGTTGCTCACCCGATGCAACCTTTAAAATTTGTACCCAACTTTAAATTTTGGTTTGGTTTTGGTTCATGAGTCAGATATATTAGATATTTCAACCAAGGTTTTGGTTTTTGCTAGCAGTTGCTCTTGCTCTATATTTGCTTATGTTGCATTGCCAACCTTTGAAATTTTATGACGAATGTAGTGAAGTTTCACTCTCGGAAATGTAGTGAAGTTTCACTATACGGAATAACAAATTTATTTTTACCGGTAAGATAAGAAAATGAAAACACTTTAAAGTGAGGAACAATTTATCTGCCCTGTTAGTAAAGGCAAAAACTGCATGTGCTCAAAAATTTTGTAAATTCACTTCAAATCAGCATCAAAAAATCTATAGAAGAGGTCGATCCCGTTCTTGAGATAAAATACGACCGAATTTTATTGAAGTGTGTTATTTTATTTCAAATTAAATAAAAGTCCAAAGATAGCTTTTTTCTAATGTCAGGGGATGTGGTTGGCCTGAAAAGCAGATGGTTGCTTAAACCGACAATATTATGAAATGCGTGAGCTAGATAAAGCAAAATCGTGCACTTTTGCAAGGTTGAGTGTTTTATAAACATATTTTGAATTGGTAGATTTTTTGGGAGAAAAGAATTTACCGTAAGTGTATAGTTCACAAAAAAAATGTGACAAAGTGAAATTTGTTTAGCCATTAAAAGCGGAAAAGAAGCACGTGAATGTAACCGAAAAACTCTTAAGCAAACTATCAGAACAAAATTGCCTGCAAGAGATCCAACACTACCCTAAACCTCAGTTTTTCATTCAATCGCAGTGTGCCTTTTCATTTCTTTATAAACAATAAAAATGCAAACTCTATTGGCGTTTGTAGTGCTAATTCACCTTAGGCCGCAGTTTGCCCAGCCGCTGGCCGCCAGCTATGATTACGATAGCGGTGGCGAATATTCAGATTCCGAAACAGTATTGTCGCACTTTCGACCATTTCACAGTATAAGGCATCAGCACCATTTTGAAGTTGATAAGACCGAAATTGCTAAAGACTTATCAACAACTGCAGGCGTAACTGAAAGTTGGAGCATTCGTCAGCATTTACACAATCAATATCAAAGTAGGCATAAACATTCAGAATCAAGGATGCAAACACAGCTGGAAAATCATCTTCACTTTAATCGCAATAGTCGTGATCAGCATCGGCGCTATAAGGATAAAGTACTTCGCACTCAAACTCAAAAAAAACTCAATACATGCTTGGCGTGAGACGGCTGCGGGTGGAATGGGACTGATTAAGCCGACACCGCATCCTACATATGTGACAAAAAAATCGACTCACACAATTACCTTTGACGAGGTTAACGAAAGCACTCAAAATTATTACCATCAAAGGAAAATACGGCAGCAGCTACATTA
The DNA here is from genome assembly GCF_013731165.1 of Rhagoletis pomonella. NCBI lineage: Eukaryota > Metazoa > Arthropoda > Insecta > Diptera > Tephritidae > Rhagoletis > Rhagoletis pomonella. Next base: position 1,448 of record NW_023475156.1, read on the forward strand.
CAATCATCACAAAATTCAATCAAAATCAAATTCCAGTGGCGCAAAGCGCACAGCGCCATCAGCTAATGACATTCAACTGAACTGGCATGCGAAGTCGAAACATGTTGGCCACAATGGAGAGGTGTATGTGGAAGAGTCACCTTTTAGTTCAAGCAGTCACATCAACGAAGATGCTGATAACGCTACGGTATATGTGGAGGAACATTCGGAGTCAGTAGGCACTAGTACGGATAATATTATAGGTATAATCTTAGAGTCTGATAGTAGCCACATGCCTACAGAGACTAGCAGTGAAAAAATTACTGAGTACGGCGATGATGATGATGAATATTATGATTATAACAGCGATGGTGAGTCCAAAACGGGCCAACACGTTTACGAACACGCATTTGCGCCCGTCGACATTGGCTACGATTATGACAACGGCTTTGATGGTAATGCTACTGAATACGATTATCAGCATTCTCGCCAGTATCAACAGCAGCCACTATCTCAAAGCCGTCTGCAACATCGCCGCAAACAGCCGCCACAACCGAAAAAATATCAAGGCGAATACTCCCGAGAAACACGTGATCACCATCGTGTACAATCACATCCGTTTTCAAGCAACCATTTGACATACGACTCTCACGCAGATGATGTAAGTTGCACAGAAAAAATATATGGGACTGGGAAAGTTAAAAAGGTCCTATGGTTCGAAATAGGTTTTCGAGAAAAAGTACTTTATTTTACAATTGTAGGTTTTCTTATAAATATGCCCTTTTTTGAAGTGAATTTTTGAAAAGCTGATGGAGCTAGAAAGCTGCGGTTGTTGCATTAAAATGAGCGTAAAATCTACTACAAGAATCGGTAAAAAGTCAAAATCGATTATTTCGACCCGTTGGTCCCTTTTAACTTTCCCAGCCACATATCAAACTTATTCAATGAGATAAACAACAGAACTTCCTTAGTATCAGTAATCTGTAAAAGAGCGCTGTTAAGCAGAATACACACAAGCTGACTTGTCTGTACATGTCAAGTATGACATACCGTCACATCGCATGGTGAAACGAATACAGAAGGTGGCGCTGATTGTGATACCGCTTACTCTCTCTTGAAAATTTTGACAGAGATATGACGTCATAGGAGATTTTGTGTATTGCCTGTGTAATATACATGTACATATATATATGCAAAACATATAGATACTGATAGATCTCTCTCAGCTCTCTCCACCGGCAAATCTACCATGACGCCATATTCACGTTACTCTCCCGAATTTCGCGGCGTGTGTGCATACCAAATTCTAGTTCATGTGAGAACAAAATTGAAATTTTTCTATTTTTCTGCTCGTTTCTGCGACAGGTATGAACGTTTATAGTAGACAATGCAGACAGTACTTCATATTTGTATAGAAAAATACAAAAGCAGCAAACATTTGAAGTCAAATAAGACAATTTTATTTTTTAAACTGATTCACATTATATATTTACAGAAGACTATAGGGATTAATCATTAAAACAATAAATTTTAATAGTTTAAATTTTTTATTAATATGTACCTTTATGTAACTACATACAGTGACGAGCAAAACTGTAACATGGTGTAACGCTTTTTATATCAGCCGCCGATATCTTTCCTAGTTCTAACGACATTCATACTTTTGTTATATATTCTTATTGGTACACCTGTACTTGCTCTCTCATAACGAATTGAAGTCAATCCAACAATAATAATAAAACGAACAGTCAAAAATGTAAATTAAGGCAGATGTTACAGTTTTGCACTCATACATTTTTAATAACTTTCGGACAATTTTCACAAAAAAAAGAATTGCTCACACAATGTTCAGTATACTTTTTCTTTTTT
>NW_023475157.1:0-3295 GCF_013731165.1 Rhagoletis pomonella
CCAACAACGCGTTGAGAAGGTGCAATCGCAACAGTTACTGAGCTGTTGCGCCTTCTGAACGTGCCCAATGAATATTCGTTTCTCTTGAAATCAGAATTGAAATTAGAAACGAGAAATAATACTTTCATAAAAATTTAAGTACATCCATAGATTCGAAAAGCTGCTTAAATAGAAAAGTTTTATGAAAATGTCACATTAAACAACTGTCTAAATCTACGTGATTTTTTTATAAATAAGGCCGTAAACATTTCCTTACATCGTCAATTTCCATATTCTATTTTTACTCTTTCAATTTCGCTGACCAGCGCCGCAAACGATATCAACTAGTACGCTAACAACCAGAAATGAAATTTAATACGCAAGTACTTACAGTACTGCAAGTATACAGAGAGTAGATTTGCTACTCCCTTTTGGCAGCAGCAAACATTTCTCGTACGCGATGAGAGAAAGTAGAGTACGTACTTTGGTGGAGTAATAGCAAGTACGTCAAGTATTTACTCTCTCAACGCCAAGTAGTGTATGTATGCGGAAAAAGAGTAACAATGTGTTGGGAGTAGAGTACAATGCAAGGAGTACTTATTGAAAGAAATGCAGCAAATACACTTGCGCTGGACTTTAATAGGTATCAATGTTTCCACAATCGGACCTCGATACCATGAAGTCTATCGATGTCAAACTTCAAGCAACTCAATTTTACTTTTTTTTTTGTCGAATACTTGGACATCCTCCCACTCTATTTACATGATTTTAAACATTTACAGTTTTAAATATTGTAACACGTCGTTTCTAAACATTTTGAGTTAAAATTTTCATAAAAATAATTTTGGCCGGGTAAATCGGTCAAATACCCCTATGTGCGATGGTTAATTTGGCGGGAAAAGTATATGAACTTTCTGATCATTTCCTACTACATAAATGCGCACGCGTGTGTGCGTATACAATTAAGTATTAGGGGGGTCCATCTTGAATTGCTTGGTTTAGTCTACAGGCCTAAACATACCCGCCCGCTTGCTGTAAGCAACTTCTGTCGCGCCATTCAACCACCACACCTCCATCCACTAACAGTTAAATGTGAAAAGAAATATATATTAAATTATAGTCATAAATTGATTTCTATTACTATGTGCTAATTTGGAGTATCGAATTTTCTTGGCCCCATCTCGGCTTCTTTAATGCTGGAAACAAGTGGTTATTAGGAAAGGACGTGGTTAAAACATTTCATTGCATATAGTTTGAATAACTTAAGGCAGTCGGTAGCTGGCACGGCCGAGTCTCCAGTCTACCTTGATGCCGCATTGGGTAAAATCGATCGTTGATATATATGCTGAGGGCGGAAAGGCCCGGATTCCATTCCACAGCGCTTTTAATCTTTTGAACGTGGTCGGAAAGGCCGAATTTCCGATCCACGTTGTGGAATTTGCGTATATTAAGTGGAATCAGGAATAGTGAATTTCCGATTCCTTGATGTGATCGGGCGGAAAGTCCGAGTTTCCGCTTCGAGTCTTTCATTGTATACTGATTATCTTATTTTTTATTATATTGGTCTTATTTTCAAATATTATCATTATTATTATTATTTTTGTTTGTCGGGTGACGAGTTGCAAATAAATGCACATGAATCCCAAAACAAATGTGTTTGTACTTTGTATATATTTTCAGCTCATATTGCTGTGGATTTGGGCTTACGATGGAATAATGTGAGTGGTACTGTGTGATGTGCATAATATTGCACGAACATATAAAGAGTGTATTGCCCTTTAATATTCCTCTACCGATACCTTCTAATCGATTTTGGTTTCTACCTGGAGTGAGCTGCCGAAATCTTCTGCGAGTGTGTGGAAATGTAAAGAAAATATTTAAATTTCACAGGATTTGATAATCAGCTGTTCTAATAACACCACCCATATGTATTCACCTTAGTTTCTACGCTCACATAGCTGCCATATTGGTCCACAAATGTATAAGTAAATAATTAATATCTCAAATATCGTAAATGATAGGACAAGGTGATTATGGTCATGATGCAATAATACAAGGTGGTATCAGTTGTGACAGCTCGATTTGACACTGCCTTAGCTTAGTAGAATAAGAAGAAAACGGGAAGAAATGAATCCCCATTTGGGGGAAAAATATAAAATTTCATATTTTCTTCTAAACAAAATTTGCTTTTTTATAGTATATTCGCAATGAAATGAAATAAAATAAGATATAATACCTTTTTCAGAAAACAAAATGTGTGTACTGAGAAAAAATAAGAAAAATCAACTAATTATTAGGCAAAGAATTGTTAAAGAACTAACACTGTTTCAGCTAAGGCAGTCAATATGGCGGAATTAGAGCGAGAAGTTGTCAACCGATAACACCTTGTATTATTGCATCATGGATTAAGGTGTGTTTTGCATTTATTTTGGTCTGGCACGAAAGAGAAAAAAAACCATAAAAAATAACTAAAAACTTTCCCTTGGTGGTTAACTTTGATACGCCGGAAATTTGGGAAATAATTAGATTTGTGATTAACATTTAATTGGCGTTATGGAGAGTTACTGTACTTATACGGGTAGAATAATTCAAAAACATTGTTTTTATGTATTTTAAAGGACTGACATGTTGTTTAAGCAATTAGCAAGTTTTTGGTTCAAATTATTATTTTTTTCTAAAATTAACCTTGTGGCTAGCACGCGATAGATGGTGCTGCCAGATATTGCATATTGCCACATCGTTGTAGAGTCACGTAATGTAGTATTAAGATCGTAAAATGTTGGTCACACCTCTGGCCAAGGCGTATTTAACAGGTGATAGCAGCACTCTCTTATTTTTCTTCGCCTCACGGCTTCATATGTCAAATGGCTGCTTTTGATTGGTTGGGGCCAAGGCGTATTTAACAGGTGATAGCAGCACCCTTTTATTTTTCTTCGCCTCACGGTTTCATATGTCTAATGGCTGCTGTTGATTGATGAGGGCAGTTGATTGTTTATTGTTTTCTGTTCTCTTTCACATCCTTCGTATGAAATTTTTGACAGTCCTCGCCGCAAAAGGAAACACAAAATACATGTACATTTTGTTATTGGCGTACCGATACCACCTTATTGAATACGCCTTGCCTCTGGCAAAATATTTTGAATGAAGTGAAATGTCATTCACTATTTTCCACGAGGCAGAACGGTACGGATTGTAAGTTACTATATTTATTGTAGCTTTTTAATTAATATTGTATTACATATTTATATTCAATTTTCCCTAATTGTTCTTTTCCAGGTTTTAGCAAATACCCATTAAGAGAAGCGCACATATTTCC
>NW_023475158.1:0-3295 GCF_013731165.1 Rhagoletis pomonella
CAAAGCGAACAACGAGAAATAGGCAGAATGTTCGAAGAATGACGTAGAATGTTCCACAAAGAGAAACGTCAAGTTGGATGAACACTGCGAACAGCGAGAGAAAGAGAATGAGCGATAAACTTCAGAACGTTCTAGAGTTGCCATAAGTGTGAGCGCAGGTATATAAGAGCCACGACACAGCGGAGTAGGGACAGTTACGAGTTACAAGACAGCAAGCTACAAGTAAAGTGAGCGGAGAATTGAGTTGCGAATAAGCAAGCTATAAGTTTAATTGTGTTAACAAGTAGTAAAGCGTTGTTATTGCTTTAACAAGTATTGTAAAGTGTTTTTACTGTATTAGCAAGTATTGTAAATTGTTTGTTGGACAATAAAGTTAATTGTACTACAATTTGGTCATCGTTAGCATTTATTTAACAATCCAGCGATACGAGCCCGAGTATATTTGGGAAATCCCTCAAGGTTTCGAGGATAATCGTAACAATTGGTGTCAGAAGTGGGATTGTTAAATAAATCCCGGAGGATAAACTTCCGAAAATGACAAAAATTCAGGACTTAAAGATTGAGGAACTGAAACAGGAGTTGGAAAAGCGTAATTTGGCCACCTCCGGAAGAAAAGTGGAATTGTTATCCCGGTTGCGAGAGGCTATGGAAGCTGAAGGCATCGACGTGGACAAATACGACTTCCAAGGTAAACCCGACGATACATCCGCAAAGGACGAACAGAAGGATGAGGCCGCTTGTGCGTCGAAAGATATGCAGCAGACATCCGGGAAGGTTGAAGAACAGCAAAAGGTTCCGTCGTCATCACCAGCTATGGACATGAACACGTTATTGGCTGCCATGTCAGAGATGTCATCACAGATTTCATCCCAGCTGCAAGTGCAGGAAACACGCATGTCATCGCAGCTGGAAGCACAGAAAACGTACATGTCATCGCAGCTAGATGAAAAGATTACTCAGCTACAGGAGAATTTATTTAAAGATAACGCGGAACTCAGAGAGAGACAGGATAAAATCGAGGAACGACAAGATAAAATCGAAGAGCTAATTCAGGAGAAAGTCAAAGCAAAGGTAGAAGAGTTGGAAGGTCGCCTCCGAGATATGCAGTTGAATCGCCCACCTTCTTCGACCAGCGCGCCCAAGGTAAAGACCCCATCCTTTGACGGCACGATTCCTTTCCAAGTCTTTAAGCTCCAGTTTGAGAAGACAGCTACAGCAAATCACTGGAGCATGGAGGATAAATCCGCTGCACTGTTCGTTGCATTAAAAGGACCTGCAGCGGAAATCTTGCAGACTATTCCTGATTGTGAAAGGAACAGTTACGATGCGTTAATGGGTGCAGTGGAAAGACGTTATGGTAGCGAGCACAGGAGACAGATTTACCAGATGGAGCTGGAAAATCGCTGCCAGAAATCCAACAAGACTTTACAGGAATTCGCCTCCGAGATCGAAAGGTTGGCTCATTTGGCAATTGGAGATGCATCTGGCGAGCACCTCGAAAGAGTAAAAATCCAGAGGTTCATCAACGGAATGCGGGACGTGTATACCAAGCGAGAGACGTACGCGAATCCCAAGCCAACATTTGCTGAAACTGTCTCGTATGCTCAGACGCGTGAAACGGCGGCGCTCCTAAGTAGACCAGCCTACAAAGCACATCGCGTGGAAGTGGAAACACCGGACGAGACAAATGAAATGCTGAAGAAGATTATCCAACTGCTGGGCGAGAAAAAGCATGGCTCTGGCAAATGTTTTAAATGTGGAAAGCCAGGCCACTTCGCCCGCGATTGCAGCGCAAGTTCCAGTGGGCTCAACAATTCAGCAGGACGCAAACGCAGGGCTGAAGGAGACGAAGCCAACTCCAATCAGTCGTTAAACTGAAACGAGCCAGCAGGAAGGGCCGCGTGCTGGCTCCAGAAGTTGAAGGGCCCATAATCTCCGTCTCACAAATTGGCCGGAATGCGAGCAACCTCACTATTGGTGGATGTGTGAATGGGCAGGACCGAGTGCTGACAGTGGATACTGGAGCGACACATTCCATTATTCGACCGGATTTGGCCACTTTTTATGTGAAGCCACTACCTGGAGCAAAGCTGCAGACTGCAACTGGTGAATGCACCCAAGTATTAGGAGAAGTACCATGCGAGGTAATAATCGACGATTGGGCCTCGTACACTAAGTTTATAGTGGCAGACATTGTGGATGAAGTCATCATCGGCGTGGATTTCTTACTTGGCCAAGGCATGAAGATTGACCTCCAGAGAATGATCCTGACAGATCGTCACAGGAAAGTGCCACTTAGGGTTGGTTACGACAGCCAGTGCTGCAGCAGACGGTTAGTCTTAGAGGAAGTGTCGAAGATTCCACCAGAAACGGAAGCGGTTAGTTGGGCGGAGTTTGGCAGTGATGGAGACGAAGTGGTTTCGTCAGGAGAAGGAAGCGGTTCACCGATACAGGAAAAGCGTGACGGTTCCGCTAGCTCAGTGAAGAAAAGGTCGCAACAAGGTAGTGGTCATGGCGAGCCAGGCAGTGTATCCGGCAGGAGGAAGGCCACTGAACCACGTTGCAATGGTGATACGCCGGTGGCCGGAAATGGAAGCGGCTGTGAAAGCAGTAGGCGCGCTTTGAAGTGTCCCGGAAAAGGTGGCCGGCAAAGGCGAGCAGTTAAGCCGTAAGCTAAGGATGAGGTAATACATGTCCGGTCAATGAGGTTGACGCCGAAGAAGGAGCGAGATGCGGAAACACTGGGCAAGTTTCAGCGTGAGGAACCGGATTTAGCAAGATGTGCTAAAGGCAGTGCAGCACGAAGGCAGGAGCCTCGGTGTCATGGACAGATTATGCGGCATAGATCTGGCGAAAAGGGTGCCCATGAGAAGAGACATGGTCTGGTCACCACCAGTGGCCGGCAGAAGCACGACCATGTGAGATGGTGCACCACCGGAGATAAGCTGGAAGCAATGTCCAGTAACGCATCGAGCCGAGAAGAGCTACAGGAAGGTGATTCGGTAGTGCTGCACATGCCGCAGCCGAAGAAAGGCTTCACCTCCGAACAACAGCGTAACTGGAAAGGTCCATATAGGATTGACAAACGGCTGAAGGACGCAGTGCATCAAATCCAGACAATGGGGAGACCGAGGACCAAGATGAAAGTGGTCCACTTGGAAAGACTTGCAGCAGTTGGAGTGGCAAGTGTGTCTGATCGGGACGACCAGACTTAGGTGGAGGGCAGTGTGGCGAATACTGCGGCAACACAAAGCGAACAACGAGAAATAGGCAGAATGTTCGAAGAATGACGTAG
>NW_023475159.1:0-2093 GCF_013731165.1 Rhagoletis pomonella
GCCACTGAATAATAGATTTACTTAAAATTACATCCCTGGTCCTTGTTCTTTCTGTATCGCATCGTGGTGAATTCACATTTCTCAGAAATTTGACAACAAAACAAAACAAAGCGAGTATTTTATTTGATAATTTTTGCGATTTCTATTGTTTAATGTAAATTTGTCTTTTTAGGATATGTCGAGCCAACAAAGGCGCAGGTGGAAAATTTAGTAATTAGTAATGAAGTAGCAGGCATATTTGGAAAATTATGCCGATAAGCAGGATGGAATTTGGGAAAGTAAGTGCATGGTTGCAGCATATCTATGTATAAAAAGTATTTAATTAAATTGTTTATAGAAATGTTATAAATCGAGTGGCTCATTTACGATGTGCTCCAAACATTTGGCGAACTTTTTATCGCCTTTTCAACGTGCTAAGTAACAAGTTAAGATGACTGCCATCATGGGCCGGTAAGAAACCGCAAGCAAAAGGCAGACAACCTTCCAGGAAGCTGCCTCCTGTCCCCGAGCCGAAGCTGCAGTTCAGCAAGAGCAGGTCAGCAAATTGCTACCCTGATCAAACATAAACTAAAGCGCTCTGCTGTGATTGCACTCCGTAAATGTGAAAACTTGGTGCATGCTGAGAAATATCAAACAAGAAAACTCCGTGATGGACGCCGTGAGATGGAGTAACGCTGTGTGGCAAAGAAATGCGGCCAATTCGACGGGCCTGAAAAATCCAAATTCGCTTTTGTGATCCGCATCCGCGGTTTCAACAAAGTTGCACAAAAAGTGCGTAGTTTTACAGTTCTGTCTTCGCCACATTAAAACGGTGTGTTCATCAAATTGAGCAAGGCAACCATTAATATGCTACGTATGCCGAACCCCCTATATGGGGTTATCCAAATCTTAAATCAGTTTGTGAATTGATGTACAAACGTGGAATGGTCAAGAGTGTCCCAATCTCTGCTTTGTGATCGAACGCAAATTTCGCGAAGAGCACGAAATTCAGTGCGTTGATTCACTTCACTTCAAGAAAGCCCCCAACTTCCTGTTGCTATTCAAGCTCAACACATCAACCCGAGGCTGGCGCAAGAAGGCTAATCACTACGTTGAGGTTGGTGATTTCGGTAGCCGTGAGGATAAGATCAACAAATTGCTGCACAAGATGGCTTAAAGAAATTGTTGTTTTGTATTTAAGTAGACAATGGCTGCGTTTCTTTATACATTCCGGATAATCCCATTTCACAGCCGGAATAAACAGAATGCGTTTGAAATATACGTCAACATATCATCAGGAACGTTCTAAAGAATAAATAAACAAAAAAGTTTATTCCAAACATTCAGAATGAATAAAGAAATGCAGCCAATATAATTTGGCACATCTTCAAAAGACGCCCAAGCATAAAAAGAGGAATTTAAAAATTTCTTAAATTGCCTTTTCACGGGTCGATTTCTGTCGACTGGAAAATTTACTTAAGATATCGACTAGCCAAAACGCTTACATTTTACGGTTGAATTGCAATTTACACGGGTAGATTTTGGTTAAACGACAAAAATCGACCGTGTAAAGGCAGCTTAAATAACGTTCAAATTAATCACCCCCTTTGAGATGGCAAATACCAATAACCATTTCATAATTTCGAAAATTATTCCATTTATATTTGTTCTTGCATTTTCCACACCACTTGTGAGGTATGCTTTTACGCGTGTTACCGATTTTTTTTTAATGTGCTCGGTTGCCCAGGAGGCCTATTTTCAGCTTTACAACTTAACTTAAACAGAATTAAAACTAAAGCATGCAATATATAAAGAAAATTAAAAGTTGTCTTACATCTAGTAAACTTAAAAAATTGCACATTAAATTCATTTTTCATTATAAAATAAAATTAAATATCACAATTCAGTTTACAAAATGTGGTCTGTTTGCACCCACAGTAAGTTCCCATGAACTTAGCCTAAATTCAGAATTGAAAAAAAAAAACGAGCAAATGGGGTCGGAAACTACTAGCCCTAAAAGCATAATGTGGAAAATGTTTGAAGAGCTGCGAAATTGTATTCAATAATAAAAATAACAGTGCATAAATTGGAAAAAATGGTTTTTGTTTTGCTTT
>NW_023475159.1:2193-3295 GCF_013731165.1 Rhagoletis pomonella
AATATTGGTTCAGATGGAATTTTTTTATTTGTTTGGTTTTTCAGCTCGTTAATGATGCACCCAGGGTTGCATTTACTGTCTATGAAAATATTTCGTGAAGCGTTCCAAAATTAGCTCCGAGCAACTAAAAGTTGGTTAAGCTTAAATGAAATAGTTTTTTATTAAATATTTATTCCTGGTATTTAGTAAAAAACATCAATACTAATATATGAAAAACAAAACATCAATGCTAATGTATGAAATGAAGTAAATAAAAATCTACGAATACATTCCATGAATATTTTGTCATAGAGCCATTATTAAATTTAGACATAACTTTGTCAGGCGTTTTTTTTTTTCGTAGGAGAGGGAAATGCTTTATGCACTGGCCGGGGGCGCTAGTCTCTATACTACCTTCCCCGAGTGTGGGACTCCCACCGAAGCGTGTTGGGCTACCCACTAAAACCCAAACTCCCACCGCCCGCGCAAGAATCCCGCATCTGGCACCGCAATTCTGCATGTCTTCAGATGCAGGAGCGCGCTGTTAGAGCCTTGGGGCTGCTCTTTTGTAGGGGCGTTTCATTCGGGTGTCCTCAGTAGACAACCGTCCTCTCGTTTGCAGCGGAGTACGAATTTCACGTATCTCGCAACTGCTTCCCACTTTTCTGCGCTGGAAATCATTATCCCAACTATGTTGTCCGGAGTAATGTCTCCGTGTCTTTCTTCCAACATTTTGCGCGAAATCAAGAAGTGTTCGCAGGTGAAGAATGTGTGGTACACGTTATCTTCGACGTTTCCACAGTAGTGACAGAACGGTGAGTCCACCCTTCCCATTCTATGAAGATATTCTCGGAAGTAACCATGACCGGTGAGGAATTGCGTCAGGTAGAAATCGACTTCCCCATGTGGTCTGTTCAGCCATGTTTGAAGGTCGGCTATCAGGGAGTGTGTCCATCGACCTTTTGTGCTCGCGTTCCAGTTTTGTTGCCACTGCTGGATCAGTTGCTCGCGCGCCCTTGCCGCGGCAGCTGCTCGACCTATCTCGGCACTGAGATTGTAAATCTCTTTTCGCTCGTAAGCAAGTAGCTCAATTGGCATGACGCCAGAAATAACTAGAACCGCG
>NW_023475160.1:0-3295 GCF_013731165.1 Rhagoletis pomonella
TCTTTAGGTAGCGATATATACATACATATGCAAAGGGGTATATTCGTTAAAGTTGCACGGCCTGAACTACATCTGCACTTAACCTACGCAGGTGGGACTTTAGCCTGCTGCAGTATCCAGAGGGAAGTTGGGTTAGGGTAGTGGGAGCCTCCCGAGGCAGACGTGGCTGAGTGACGTTAGTTGGCTCTGTTCACATGACGACATTCACAGTCAAGAGTCGGTGTAGTTCGAGACCGACTCCCTGTAGGGTTCAAAGGTGGTTTTATGAACCTCTGACGTGCCTAGACGTGGGTCCTTCAGAAAGTAGGTGTCTGTTCGGGTGCCCACGTCTGTGGAACGCTACAAAATATTACTTACAGAGTCCCTTGATGGGGCTTTTGAACCACTTCGTGCAGGTGATGCCGTGGCGACATCGGAAGGCATCCGATAGCTGTACGGAGCGCCGTGTTTTGGCAAGTCTGTAGCTTGGTCCAATTGTATTTTGCCAGCACCGTTCCTTTATTTATTCCCCAGGTGCCGCCGCTAACGACTTGATGACCTTGTTGCAGCCCTTCACTCTATTGACAATTGCGGTTGAAAGCGCGGAGAAGCAGAGCAGACTATAGAGGGTAACTCCGAATATTTTATGGTTATTCACCGTCGGAATTGATAGCCATTGACGTGAATTCCCTGCTGTAGTCTGACCTCCTTCGCCAAAAAAATGTTTGGAAGAAACGAGAATATTCGGAGAGATAAGAGTCAGCATAAGAGAAAACAGAGACTTTCTTTGGTCGCTTAGGGATCTTTGAAATAAAGTAATTACACAGAAGCACGGAAAGAACACCAGACTCTGGAACTCCTTTTTAATTTTTGTTGGTTTAAATATGACCGTTGGAGTTCCTTTGGGAGAGAGAGAAATCCTTAATGTATTTTAGTAGCGTGGAGCGGCTGACGGTGTCAAACGCCTGTGACAGATCCAACGCTAGTAGGAGTTCTCTCTCACAGGAACGGTTTCGGTTTAGGCCACAAGTTATCATAGTATTTTTGTTGCTAAGTGCTGTTGTTGTGCTGTGCACTTTACGGAATCCATGCTGATGCCTCGCTAGGGTCAGGTTGTTCGTGTAGTGTGGGAGTAGCATGGCCTCAACTGTCTTCGCTACCGTGCTCGTAACGATGAGAGTGGCCGCGGACAGGTTGAACACCTTGGTGAAGTAATCTATTACCGCATCACCCAATTTTTTCAGCATCAGCATGCATATGCCGTCGGGTCCAATGAACTTGGAGGCTTTCGCCTTCCCGATAGCTGAACCTCACCGCTGATGAAAGCAATAGAAGCACTGGGGTTCGACGTCCACCGGAGAATACAGTGTGAACTGTCGACTAAAACAGTTCCGGCATCGCTACGGGTCCGAGGAAGCGCGGTCAGCAAAACAGAGTTTACATTTACATTTAATTTAATACATTTATTTAGTCTTTAAATTATTACATCTCTTACAGACTAGTTACAGGTTAAGATAGACTACCAACTAATTTAACAGGTCATTTAGTAGCATTTTAAATTTTTTTTCACAGAAGGAGAAGTCCAAAATTGAAGAATTTGGGAGCAAGTTAAACTCTCTAAGAGCTCTAACCACAGGAGCATTAGCCGCATAATTGGTCCTCGCTAGCCCAACGTAAAATGTGGCATGATTCCTTAAACAAATATTAGGAATAAGAAAAAATATGCGTTCAAGTAAAAAGGGGCAGTCAACCACCCCGGATATTAAATTAAAAATGAAAGTGAGAGATAGGAAGGTTCTCCTACAATTTAATGTCTTGAGATCAATAAGCATACATCTAGATTCATAAGCCGGAACAGGAAGTTCAAAATGAAGGGGGCGCAGAGCGTACTTAATAAAGACTTTTTGCACTCTCTCCAATCGACTTATATGACAGGAATAATACGGACGCCAAATGATAACAGCATATTCAAGCCTCGAGCGCACCAGTGAGGTGAAAAGTGTTTTTAAAGTATACGGATCCGAGAAATCTGAGCTGAAACGTCTGACAAAGGCCAGCATAGAGTAAGACTTAGATAAAGTATAATTAAGATGGCTTTGAAATGAGAACTTCGAGTCAAAGACCACCCCAAGATCAGTGATTTTGGAAACAATGCTTAGTTGTGAGCCTGCAATATAATATGAAGTAGGGATAGGAGAACGGGATTTGGAATAGGAGACATGGGAGCATTTTTTAATATTTAAGGGAAGCATATTTTTCTGGCACCAAGCTACAACATTGTCTAGATCACTCTGAAGCTTCAACGAGTCAGCGGAACACGTAATACTACTAAAACTAGTTTAACTATATGTATCATTGCGCTTCGTCGGGTTAGACAGTGACCTCACAGTTCACCAAAGCCTGCCTGAAGTTGCAAAAATTCAGATGCTTCTCTCTTTTCTTCCGGTTGTGAACATTTAGTACTTGCCGAATCTCCGCGTTGAGATCCCTTATGCGGGAAAGTGCTTCAATAACTTTCTCGAAGCCGTTCCCATCAGCCGTGCTTAAGTTGACGTAGGTTTGGCAGAAGCACAGTCGGCAGGTGTATCGTTCGAACTGATTATGGGCCTACTGCTATCTTCAGCATTGGCTGCCACGTTATGCCGTTATCAGACCAGCGTTTACTATTGCTATATCTGCCGAGCTGCTAAGCTGCCTATATTCCTGGTGGGGTCATTGTCGTTAATTTTGCAGAATATCGAATCGTCTGTCTGCTCAGCCAAGTGTATCCCCCTATGATCAGATCGTAGTGCCCGTTGAAGTCACCAACTACCATTCGGTTTCCACCGCTGAAGAGCGCACTTATATTATAGTGATATCCTGCCGGGCAGCTGGTGACAACTATTTAAACGTTAAATACTTCGAGCTCAACATCGCCTGCCCAGACAGAAATATGCTTACATTCTAGGATGGTATCCCTGCAGTCGATGTCTTCTTCGATAAGATGATACTGTTGAGTTACTGTGCTGCTTCGTCCCTCGGCACGCAGCTATTAATATTCTATGCCGGCCCATGAAGACGGTTATCTTGTACTGAGGTAAGCAAAGACGCGAATTAGCAGTTTTTGTCGGGTGTCTTAAAAAATTACTTACACCGATTTAAAGGATATAACTTTCTCTAATTCAAAAATGTTAACTCAGATATAGGTATACGGGGCGTGTCATCTAACGTACAGACAAAAACCTGAAAACCAATATATCTAAAACCAATTCTGCTGGAGAATAGAACCTTGGCGCGGATCTATAAATTGTAAATACCATACTTACGCCAAAAAATG
>NW_023475161.1:0-3294 GCF_013731165.1 Rhagoletis pomonella
ACATGAGAACGGAATGTTTCCCATGAGCGCGTTAGCAGGTGTTAACTACTCCCCCTGTAAAATTGAGCTGCCCCCAGCTCCCCTTATAACTCTTTCTACTACAGCAGCGTTTTTGCGTCCCTGTTGCCATTTGTAAATGATGATTATTACAGCGGAGCCGACGGCGATGATTATAAGAAGGGAAAATGAAATCGACCATTGTGTCGACTGTGCCCGAGTTATTTCTCGCAAGGCTGCGATGTGCTCCAGATTCTTTAAGTTTGGCTGACTTCCAAAACGTACCAATACAATGGTTGGATACTGTTCTACTGCCGTATTTAAACTGTTTGCATATGCAGAGTAGCGAAACATTGCAACCATATACATTGCATATTTGGAATATTTAATAAAACAATAATCACCATTTCGGAATTTTGCATTTTTAAAACACTAATGGTACCCAATAACAAACGAAGCATCAACTTTGTTTCTGATGCGCTGATTGCGCTAGCGATGCGGTTCGATAACTTTTCGGATGGGTTTTGGAAAAGTATACATTGTAAACCAATTGTAGTTCGGCGTTATGGAACATTAAACTTTGTACGTATGCAATGCAATTGACGTTTTGGAAGTCAGCCTTTCTATGATGAAGATAGGGAAGGGATAATAGGGGAACGAGCTCCGTTATGTTCAGTATTTGGGCTGGTGCGGCTCTCGGGTAGGAGCGAACAGTTCTCTTCCAGTTCGTGTAGCTAATATTATTAATGTTGGCGTTTTCTTTGAATGATATAAGGAAGGTACCTTTAATTTTTATTTGTGGAAAACTGTCTTCGCGCACTTCAACTGCTTCTTCGTTGACGATCACCAATCCATCGTCAATTTCCTCCAGAGGGGCAATGTGGTCAGCTGGTATGGACTTGCATGCAGCGGGTTGACGATTCAATAGGTTCAGTAGGCATGAGCTGGTTGTGTTTGCAACTCGACAAATTGCTTTCGATGCTGTTTCTTTACAGTTATTTAGTTGGTGATGTTGGTTACTACATTCTGCTACCATAGTGGCTTCTAACATTAGCGTCTTCTTACTGTGAATAACTGGCCTGACTATAAGTTTGTTGCATATTTGGCTTATGATAGGGTATTTGATTATAAAATAAATATTCTCGTTATTTTGCAAGATTTTCAGCTCTGAAGCCGTTAACAGATCACTAATAGAAATATTGGTAGAGTGCCCTTTGGTAATGAGTTTATCAGATTCCTTATTATTTAACAAAATCGGATTTATTATTTGTAGTTTACCTAAAGTAACTGAATAGATAATTGTCTCAAGCTCGTCTATAATGTGTCTATTTCTGGATGATGCAACTTCGAAAAGATGTTCGGTGTTAAGTTCAGGTTTCTTCGTTAAGTTAAGTAACTTGTTAATGGTGTCAGTCATTTGATTTATTTTTATCTAAGTTTGGGTATTAATGAAAATCTTCCGATTATTAGATTCTATCAACGCCTCTTCTCTGGTAGATACTTGCGTAAAATCATCAAAATTGGGGGTGCCTGCAATGTATTTTAAAGCAGTACCCAAGAAATTGATACTTCTGGCATGGCGATGGTGAATATTTAGTGAATCCAGTAATCGTAGAATTTGGTCTGCGTCCAGTTGTAGTAGTTTCCTGATGTGTGATTGCGGAAATGAGTCTAGTAAGCTTTGTGTGTCTTTGGCAATAGTTTCGTAGTATGTCAGGTTTTGATGATGAATGAGGTAATCGTACTGGGAAAAGGTTGCCACTTCTCCGTTTAAAATCTCGATGTAAGCCGCGCTCGTGTAATTCAATATTTTTCCTTCCGACCCAATGGCCGCCATAATCAGAATCATTGTCAGAGGATGCTGGAAATAGGGAGAAAAAGGTCATCTAAGATTTGCTTTCTGAACTCGCTTGCCGTCAATTAGAACTGTTGTGCCTAAATCCTTAGCAACTGTTTTCTCTAAATATAATTTAGTAAACTTATTGAATATCCTCTTATTGGTTTTAACAAAGACTTTGTCACCCGGATGGTAAGATTTCGTCAGGCAGTTTCCGTTACGGCTTTTGAGGTCATTATGTTGTTTGCTTATTAATCTCTCTCGTATTTCATCATGGAATACTTGTACGGTGTGATGAATGATATCGATTGGTAGTTGCTTCATCACAGAATGAATTGTCCTATTGTACTTGTAAGTGGAGAGCAGAATAAGCTCATTAGTGTCATTCAAGCCCTGGGTCAGCTTAATGCAGCGGCCTATTTCCGTGAGCGTGCTATGAAATCTCTCCACCTGACCATTTGTTGTACTATGGTGCGGGGGAGTTGTGTAAATGGAAACATTGAAGTGGCCTTGCAATAAAGCCTTTATTGTGTTTGAGTTCAAAGATTTTTCGTTGTCGCAGATGAGGTATTTTGTGTCCTTGAAAAAATTCATGATTTGGATTATGGGTTCCTTCAAATCTATTATCGATCTTGACGGAATCGAGCGAACTATAGCAAACTTGGAGAACTTATCTATGCACGTTAGGTAGTATTTCTTGTCGGTTGAATAAATGTCTATGTGCAAAGTCTCGCCGGGCCTACTTGGAATGGGCGAAACCATTGCTAAATTGGGTGGATGTCGCTGATACTTTGCCTCTTTACATATTTTACATGAAGAAATAATGCCTTTTAAGATTTTAGAAATATTGGGAAAGTAGTAGTCCCTAAGAACTTGATTAATGTTTTCTTTCAGTGAACGGTGGGCTCTGTTATGCTCAGACTGCAAAATCTTTACCTGGTCGTCCTTGTTAAAAATGTCGGTTACTTGATGATTCGTGTAAACGAATTTGACTGAAGGGAAGCTTAAAATTATCTCGTTTTGAATTTTTCCTAGTACACGAAGTTCACATAGCAATGCGTTGACCCTGTTAGGATTTACGCAACTTTTTATTAAGTTGGGGAGTCTTTCAAGTTTATTGAAAATTACGTGATGCCTGATCTGAGAGTTGAAAAGAATTTTTGTAGTTACGGATTCGTTGTCCCCATCTTCAAGAATTATTTGGTTCATGAAGCAATTAATGGGATTTTTGACTGTTTTAATCACCATTGTCGAGGATTCCTCACTATGAATAGTCTCATCAGATCGGCCTGTGCTTAGAGCATTGATATGTTGCCTCGACAGCGCGTCAGCGACTACATTCTCCTTTCCTGGTTTATAATGAAACCTAGGGGAGAATTCTTCTACAAATGATCTCCAACGTTTTAATTTCGAGTTCGGGTTCTTATCTGAAATTGAAAAGGTCAAGGGTTGGTGATCAG
>NW_023475162.1:0-3294 GCF_013731165.1 Rhagoletis pomonella
CAAAATGCACGCCAGCTCATTTAAAACTCATCAAGAAAGCAGATATTTAATGCGATTTTTTCTGTTTTAAGACACTTTCGCAGTCCACATACACCACTCGCATGTGGAACATACAATGTTTGAACTGACCAAATAATAAACAAGAGTTCTACAAAGGATTTTTATGATCTTTCGAAATTTGCGTGGCCATAAAAACGGTCTTTTTGAAAGCTGTGAAGATTGGTCAACGAACGACAGGTCAACCGTGCGCGCATTTCGGATACAGACTAATATTTCGACCAGGCACTTGACGGAACGAGTGCATATATGTAGTTACATATGTATATGTGTTAGTTGGCGTTATTGTCGGCGCGCCGTAAAATGCGCTGATATATTTGGACGTTTTTATAACGCGTCGTTGATGTATGAAAGGAAGTGGCAGAGATGGAGCCGTTGAGTGGCGACGATCGTAGGGAAACTGACATTGGGTGAGGGCGTTAAAAAGTAGAACGTTTGCAGTGCAAACAGTGTTGCAACTTGGCATTGTAGCACATGCAACTTTGTAATGCATATTAAGAACGTTGTGTGTGTATGTTTTTTTTGTTGTTATTCTTTGATTTACTTTCAAGGTAAGCGCCAGCTTGTAAATTTAATAAGTTTATGGTCAGCTTGCTTATTTTTTTTTGTAAGATTTATTTTTCCTGAATGAGAATGCGGATTTAAGCTCTAAATTTATTTGCTACAAGTTCTACACATTTCGTATGCTAATGCATGAAGAAGGATTATTGCATGCAACATACATTTTCGGTTAGTATTTCTTGAATGGTTGTGGCAAATTTAAATGACTTGCAAAAAAAAAAGAAAAAATGGAGCGACGAATGTATTTTAGCGTCTTAAATTAATTTGTGGAAGAACTAGTGACTTCCTTTGGTGTTACGCCGGTCAAGCATGCATTTGGGGTAGGTACCTAAATAATATAGGGTGTTTGAATAGGCTTGGAAACTAAAATGGTATTTAGCTTACGCCTATTATACAGTGAAATCTCTTCTTGCGGATACTTTCAATAAACATACACGAAAATGAAATCTGCCAAGGGACAGCTAAGTTTTGAAATTTACTTTTTAATTTTTTTTTTAAATCGCCAAAAATAATAATTTAAAAAAAGTTCATTATTTTGAATGTACTGGCGCATTCCTTTTTTCTACGAACAAAAATTAAGCTCTATAAATCTCTCATCATGCCCGTTCTTTTATATGGCAACAAAGCATGGACAATGTCGAACAACGATGAGAAAGCTTTGGGGGCTTTTGATAGAACTACTTCACGCAAGATTTATGGTACTCTTCGCTACCGAAGAACATAAAATGTACAAGGTCTTTAACGGCATCGGCATATTTACGCAGGGATGACGGGGCTTCAGCCTAATGTACAACTGACGCAACCTCGCAAAGGAGAGAGGCAACTGGCGAAGTTTTTCTCGTCTCGGCCCAAACCGACGAACGGTTATAGAGCCAAACAAGAAGAAGAAGAAAAAGTTTATTCAGTTAAATTTTTAAAATGTTCACCCATCTACGTAAATATTAAGGATCTAACGGCCTGGTGGCATGCCCTACGCAACCCTTTCATACAATTGTGGTCGGGAAGCACGTCTTCCAGTTAAGATGCGGAGTCATATAAGTTTATTTGCGTAAATGCGCCTGTCACGGTGAGCCTCACAGCTAACGTAGCTCAAAGATTCACTGATTTCAACTCTATTTATGACAGACTGAGTATTATTTTCAAAGCAGCCGTTTGGATTTTCTTCAGAGAAAAACCCCAAGAGTTATTCAGGTTTGGTTATAAGGTGTGACCCTAGATGCCTAAATCTCAGACTCACGAAATATGGACATATAATAGTGGTTGAGGTGATTCCATTTCATCCTTTTCCAAGCAACTACGTCAGTAAGGACGACCAGATATGATTTTTAGTCCTCCCGCTTAAATTCTGATCGGACAGCGACTTGTTAGAACCCCAGCCAAAAAATGCATGTGGCCATGGGCAAAGCGTTTAGATAATGAAGACAAATTGGAAGCTGTGGTCCGTGGCCAGGTTATGTGAAATTGTCAGAAGTTATAATTTTTTACTAGAAAGCAATCCCGTACTTTTGTTTCTTCTTCTTGTTGTTGTACTGTACTCTCTCGGTCTGAACGATTTTTTTTTACTGTTTTACTAGTTTTAGTCCGAGGAATTCGGGATTGGACCTAATTTCTGACAAAAAAATTTTCACAAAGATCCTGCGTTTCAACAAACCTAATACCGCCTCCTCTCTCATTTGCAATCAGTGTTGGCACTAATCGATTAATTTTTTTAACAATTAGTTAATTTGATTAAATTCAATCCGATTACTGTTACTCGTGATTAATTTTAATCTGATTAAAGAGTTAATCGTAACCGCGATTAAAAAAAGAATATTTTTAATCTTAACCCTTAATTTGATTAGAGAGAATTGGTGATTAATTAATTTATGCTGACATTTTTCTGTGCACACAAGGCATCGTCAATCTAAGCAATTTGCAGTGCATTTTCATTAAGATCTATTCCAACAGACTTATGCAAACTAGGTTTTAATTTTCCTCTGCACATGTGCGTTGGGTTGTAAAAATCGAGACTTTACGTATTACAAATAAAAAAATTTATTATTTTTTTATCTGTTAGGTATTTTTAATAAGCGTGAAACACAAAAGAATAACTATAACTGGTGTTTGATTTCAAATCTGGACGAACTAGACCACTTAATCAGATTTTCTTTTTAATTGGATTAACGATTAATGACAAAAAATAATTAATCGTAATCGCAGTCGACGATTAACGATTAAAAAATGTAATGACTAATCGTATAAATGATTACGATTAATTAATTTTAATCGTTAATCGCAATTAACATTTTAATCGTTAATTGGGTTAAACTTTTGCCAACACTTCAATGCAATCGCGTAGAACACCCTGCATGGAACAGCATGAATATGTATGTAGGGACATAATTGCATTCTTAAGTGTGCGATGCCACACAAATTTGTCATGTCTTCCGGACGTCAGCCGCTGACAGTTGATAAACAGCGCGTAGTTCAATAGTTCAGCAAACGCAATGCGGCACAAAGCAATGTTGCAATTGTATATGTATAGATTTTCTGAATGAAGTTGCATGTTGCAAGTACATATACTTAGGCCGCGAATACTTACATAGTTAGTTCATTCATCGATTTGAATGGAAGCTGGAATGGAATTCAATTCACTGGAAGAAACTTCTTTAACAATGTGCAACAAACAATGTTGCA
>NW_023475163.1:0-3294 GCF_013731165.1 Rhagoletis pomonella
TTTTGAAAAGGGTTGCCGCCTGTTTGAAATGTCGAATTAATTAACTTGTAAACAAGGTATCTATATTAAATATTAAAATTTTTTGTCACGTGAAAAAGGTTTGATCGATACATATATGCCAAATAAGGATGGTTTTTTAATGAGAAGAGGACTTTAAAATGTATTAGCCTCTGTGGAAAAAAGTTGCGAAATTATTTATTGTTTTTATCGAATTTTTGTTTATTTGAGGTGTACCACTCTTGCAGAAAATGTGCGATTTGTATGTATAAATCTGTGGTCATAAGCAATAACTGCCTAAGACGAAAAACCTGAATTCGAGAAAATACGTTTTAAACACTTGGATTGTAATGTTAACCTTATGGAAAACCAAAACATTTCCGACTTTAACTTTTTAAGTAGTCTAGCTGGTGAGATGGGGATTTCACATACGCATGGAATAGTGGTTGATGAATACGATAGCATATACAACTCCATTCTTTCTCAAGTCGACTTAGGCGGTTATTGCTTGTGACCACAGAAATTATGGTCATATACACGCCTAGATTTTATGCTAATTGGAGCAGTGTAGTTTTATTACAGATCTTTTATTGAAACTCTGGGATTCATGGTGACCTATCCCAGGCCTTGACGTTATAATAGGACACTTCATCCTGTTTGGTACCACAACCGTTTGTCGGTTTGGGGCACAACCAAAAAAATACAGGTCCTTCTTCTCTTGGTCCTTTCAATTTGGTTCGTGCTTTCGTTTTCCATCCATGGAGTTGGGGGGATCTTTTCACTGCCTAGTCATTCTTGGGTACAATATGCGCAAGCCAGCGCAATCGTTGAAGTTTTATGCACTTAACCTAGTACTTATGTACATGTAGTTAAAAAGTTCGTAAAGCTCGTCACTCCATTTTTTCGGTACCCGTCGCCCACGCGAACATGGCCATAGCTCTTGTGTAGAACTGTTCTGTCGAAAGCACCCAAAGTCTTTTCATATTTTTTTCTTCATTTTCCACGTAGAGCGTGATCTTTGTTCATAGAGAGTGCTCTGATTTTCAATCACCTACCGAGCCCAAAGTAAATAGCAACTGTTGGCAATAGTTACTCTTTGCTTATATTTAGGGTAACATTGTAGGTGGTGTTTATGCTGGTTCCCAGGTACACAAAGTCCTTCACTATTTAACAGTTTTACCTGCCAATATTAACGTGTATCCCAATATGCGAAGACTTTTTATCTTAATCTTTTAGTTGATTTTAAAGCTGTTTTTGAGCACAAAGAGAAGCTGCTTGTACGACCCCACATCTAAATTTGGGATCCGCGCATAACCAATAGGACACTTCTGTTATTTATATTTAATTCTCACTTTCCCTTATAATGGAAGGAAACCATTTATTTTGCATGAGTGATCACAGGGCACGTATGGACATTGCTTTTACAAACAAATTTAAAGAAAATTTAAGTATACTAGAGTGCCAGTTACTGTCGAAATTCGACAGTTTTTCTAGTTGTAAAAGCCTTGGAGAGGTTTTCTAACTTAACACGTAGCAAAACTTATACTTTTGCTAAAACGTAACTAAATTTTTTTTTGTCTGAGAAGGTCTTTGGAGGACTTCGGCAGGACATGGAATTGACCCGATGCATTCAAGTTTATCGATAAATTTCCATGATTTGATACATATCGATAGTTCGATGAATTTCAAGAACACTAAAATTCGATAACTCAACAAAATTCGTTACCTTGACCAATTTCGATAACTGTAAAATTCGATGGCTCGATAAATTTCGATAACTCAAAAATGTAAAAACTTTGAATACCTTTATAAATTTTTACTTTTGACATCTCCACATTTTTCGTAAACTTTCTAAACATTTTGATAACTCGTTACACTCTGTTAAGACGATTAAATTCGATAAGCAATGATAAATCGATAAGCTTATATAACCTTGAAATTTCGACAAATCGATATATTTTGAAAATTCCATAAACTTCGCTTCGTTGAACCAACCAATTTCAGTAGATCAATAATTATCGATAACTCTGTAAGTTGAAAGAACCTCATGCATTACGACACCTCGTAAATTTCGTTAAGTCTATAAATAATGATAATTCAATAAATATCGATAACTTGATACATTTCTTTAACTTGACAAATTTCGTTAATCCCACACGTTTTTATAGCTCGACAACTATCCGTAAATTTGGACAACTAAGTTTCTGGGTCTATAAATTTCGACAACTCAGTAAACATTGATCAGTTTGAATAATTCGATACGTTGCGATAACTTAATAAGCATGGATAAATTTCGATAATTATAAACTTCGATGATTCGATAAATTTCAGTAACCTTTATGGCTTATTTTATTTCGATTCCTATTTTTAACCTAATTCTTATGTATTTCTCATTGTCTCCATTTTCGCCTTTATCTCAATTTTCGTCTTTATCTTCACTTTTGCCTTTTTTTGTCTTCATCGTTATCACTTGTTTCTTCATCTTCATCTTCATATTTATCTTTATTTCAAAGTTTAATTTCAAATACGAAGTAAAACAAAATGCGAAGCAGCTTAAATTGAACAGGTTGCAAAAACAACCATACACAAATATGGAAATTTTTATACGACGATTTTCAACCAATTTCGAAACTATAAGAACTCTCCTCATATACAGAAAATTACCTTTCCAACGGTGTTTTTGGTTTTGAAATCGGTAACTTTACCTTGGTCTTCATCTTTGTTTTTATCTTTCACATCTTTGCTTATATCCTTTTCTTTTTCTATTCACGTAGATGAGCTGAGGTGCAATGACGTGATAAGATGTGACGTGATTTTATGTGATGTGATAGGATGTCATGTCATGTGTTGTCATATCCTCTGATGTCATGTTATATTATGTCATACCATATGATGTCATATCATGTGATGCCACGTCATGTAATGCCATGTCATGTCATATCATGTGATGTCAAGTCATGTGATGTCATGCCATATAATGTGATGTCATATCATATAATGTCATGTCGCGTAATATCGTGTGATGTTATATCATATTATGTGATGTAATATCATGTGATGTCTCTTCATATCATGTGATAAAATGTAATGTGATGTCATGTAATGTGATCACATTCCATGTTCCGGTTACTGTATCGATAACCCTGTTGATAACTGTGTCGATAAAAATACCGATAACAATATCCATAAACATATAGAAAAATACAACGATTGTAAAATCGATTAATTTGTCGATAAATATAACAATCATCAGTATCGATTATTGTACATATCGTTGACAATATAAATGACTAAATC